>NC_092377.1:135281358-135386051 GCF_030028105.1 Mobula birostris
ACACACCACACCACACACACACACACCACACACAGACACAAACCACACCACACCACACACACACCACACACACACCACACATACACAGACCACACACACACACCACACCACACAGACACACCACACCACACACACCGCACACCACACACACACACATTCACACACCACACCACACACACACATTCACACACACACACCACACACACACACACACACCACACCACACACACACCACACACAGACACACACACACCACACACACATATTCACACACCACACACAGACACACATACACACACACCACACACACGCACATTCACACACCAGACCACACACAGACACACACACCACACACCCACACCCACTGCACACACACACACCACACACACACACACACCCCACACACACATTCACACACACACACACACACCCCACACACCAAATACACACACACACCAAACACACACACACCACACACACACACCACACACTCACCACACCCACACCACACACACACACACACACACACACAACACACACACACACCCACCACACACAACACACCACACACATATACACACCCACGCCCACACTCACACACACCACACACACACACACCCACCACACACACGCACCACACACACACACCCACACATACCAAACACACACACACACACACCACACACACACGCACACACACACCACACCCACCCACCCACCCACACGTACCAAACACACACACCACACACACACCCCCACACCACACACACCCACACACACACCCCCACCACACACACCACACACACACATACACCACACACACACACACCACCCCACACACACACACACACCACACACACACGCACACACACCACACACATGCCTCCACACCACACACACCCACTACACACACATACGCACACCCCCACACACCCCCACACCACACACACACCACACACACACCCACACCACACGCACCACACACACACCTACCACACACACACACACCCACAACTACACACACACCCCCACACCACACACACACATACGCACACACACACACCAAACACAAACACACACACACCACACACACACCCCCACACCACACACACACACACAACCACACACACACACCTACCACACACACACATACGCACACACACACCCCCAACACACACACCACACACACACACACCAAACACAAACACACACACCATACACACACACCCCACCCCACATACACACCCCACCCCACACACACACCACACACACACACCCCACCCCACATACACACCCCACCCCACACACACACCACACACACACACAACACACATGCCCCCACACCACACACACCACACACACCCTCCACACACACACACACACCACACACACACCACACACACACACAACCACACCCACCACACACACACACAACCACACACACACACACACCTACCACACACACACACATACGCACACCCCCACCCCCACCACACACACCACACACACACCCCACCCACACACACACCCCACCCCACACACACACCTACCACACACACGCCCCCACACCACACACACCCACACACACACACCCACCACACACACACCTACCACACACACACACCCACACCACACACACCACACACACACCTACCATACACGCACACACACACACCCATGCCCACACCAGACACACACACCCATGCCCACACCACACACACACACACACACCTACCACACACACACACCTACCACACACACACATACCACACACACCACACACACACACACACACACACACACAAAACACACACACACCACACACACACACCCCACCCCACATACACACCCCACCACACACACACACACCACACACACACACCACACCACACACACCACACACACCCACCACACACACACACGCACACATACACCACACACACGCCCCCACACCACACCCACCCACCACACACACACACACCACACACACACACCACACACACCCCACCCCACACACACACGCACACACACACCACACACATGCCCCCACACCACACACACCCACCACACACACACACACACCACACACACACACACCACACACACCCCACCCCACACACGCACGCACACACACACCACACACACGCCCCCACACCACACACACCCACCACACACACACACACACCACACACACACACACACACACACACATCTGGGAACCAGGGAAACCCACGTACTCACAGGTGAGCATGCGAACTCCACACTGACAGAGCCAGAGATCAGCTTGGAACCGGGTTGCTGGAGCAAAGAGGGAGCAAACCTCTGCACCACACGGTAGCGTAGCACTGTCACGGCACCAGTGACCCCGGTTCAATTACCACCGCTCTCTGTAAGCAATTTGTATGTTCTCCCCGTGGCCATGTAGGCCTTCTTCGGGGGCTCTGATTTCCTCCCGCCTTCCAAAAGTGTCGGGCGTTGGCTCACCGGGCCGGAAGGGCCTGTTATTGTATTGCACAAGTAAACCAGTAAAAAGTGACCACACCACAGCCCTGCTTTGACTTTGAACACATCACTGGATCTCCCTCATTTACTCGACCAGCTTCATCCTCATCCTCATCCTCATCCTCTCCAGCAGGACTAAACCTTTCAGAACTCCTTGCTTCCCTTGCCTAATCCTCTCGACACTTCCTGTGTCCGGTTAGAATCACCCCCCCCCCCCCCGAAAGTCGATAGGGGGGTAAAGAAGAAGTGTGGCATGCTTGTCTTCATTAGCTAAGAGGGTAAATTCAAAGGAGATGTAGGAGGCAAGATTTTTACACAGAGTGCTGCAATGTACTGCCAGTGGAGGGAGATACAATAAAGATGTTAAAAAGGCTCTTAGGAGGTACATGAATGTGCAGAGAATGGACTAAGCAGAATATTTCGGCATGCACTAGATGGGCTGAAGGGCCAGCTTCTGTGCTGTAGTATCCTATGACTCTACGTGCATGCCGAAGGGATTCGTATCATTCATTAGTCTGACACAATATTGTGACTGAAGGATCTGTTCCTGTGTTATATTCTCCTATTTTCTATAATTGGTCCCAGCATTCTCCCTCCCACTCTGTGTAGTTCTATTTTAAATGATCGGGTTACATTAGCTACTCCCTGATTTGTGGGGATCACTCCATGATCTGGAGTATTTTGCAAGTCGTTAATCAATATATGCACTATTTCCACACTAAGCCTTATCGTAGCCTGCAATTCTGACGACCTATTCCCAGACACCACATTTCATCGATTTCTCCAATATTACTTGTTAAAATGGTACAAATTTCTTAGAATTCCTCTTTCTCATAGACCTTTGGCCCCCAGCAGTTCTGGCAAGTTATTTTTGTGGTTTTTTTTTCCCTGTGAAAACAGAACCAAAGTATTTGTTTAATTACTGGGCCATTTTCTTGTCCAAAGAAGGACAGATACTTTTTCCCAAGATTCATCCCAGCCCCAGGAGACACTGGATGTTGGGAACCTCAAATAAGATTCAGCAAGGGGAGAAACAGAACTGTAAATGGATTAGAAAAGTCAGAAGAGAAACAATGGTAGTTTTAAAATTGAAACAAAATTTAAAATAACAAAATTAGAGCTCTTTGGCCCAACTGGTTCATGTTGGTCAAGACACACATTTAAGCTTATCCCTCTTGCCTGCATTTGGCCCGTATCTCTCTCGACCTTGTCTATCCACATACCTGTCCAAATGACTTTTTAACACTGGAATTGTACCTGCCTCCACCACTTCAGCTGGCAGCTCATTCCATGTACCCAACACCCACTGTGTGAAAGGTGTAACTATGACAAAATTTAAAAATTTGAGGTGTAAGGGGTCTTGGGAGTCCTGGTTCGGGATTCCCTAAAGGTAAACTTGCAGGTTGAGTCTGTGGTGAGGCAGACAAATGTGATGTTAGCATTCATTTCGAGAGGACTAGAATATAAAGGCAAGGATGTAACGTTGAAATTCTATAAAGCACTGGTGAGGCCTCACTGGGGAGTATTGTGAGCAGTTTTGGGCCCCTTATCTTTGAAAGAATGTGCTGAAACTGGAGAGGGTTCAAAGGAGATTCACAAAAATGATTCCAGGATTGAATGGCTTGTCATATGAAGAGTGTTTGATGGCTCTGGGCCTGTATGCACTGGAATTCAGAAGAATGAGGGGTGAAACCAATTGAATGGTGAAAGGCCTTGATAGAGTGGACATGGAGAGAATGTTTCCTATGGTGGGGGAGTCTAGTACCAGAGGACACAGCCTCAGGACAGAGGGGCGTCCTTTTAGAACAGCGATGAGAAGGAATTTCTTTAGCCGGAGAGTGGTGAGTCTGTGGAATGTGTTACCACAGGCAGCTGTGGAGACCAAGTCTATATGTGCAGTTAAGGCCAAGGTTGATAGATTCTTGATTGGTCAGGGCATGAAGGGATACGGGGAGAAGGCAGGAGATTGGGACTGAGAGGGAAATGGATCAGCCATGGTGAAATGGCGGAGCAGACTCAATGGGCTAAATGGCCTAATTCTGCTCCTATATCTTATGCTCTTATGAATATATGATGCATTTGCAATGAGGTAGATCAGGAACAGTAAAGGCAGCAGTGAAGCAGTAAAAGGTATTTATTTCTATCTACAACAGATAGAAGTAGGTACTGTAGGAGTAAATATCCATCTTATTTATGGAGAATGAGACTGTTTCTATTTAGCGTTCTGGGAGCTGGATGTTCAAGGTACCTAACCTGTAAGAATAGTTAAAATGGAAGTGAGGTAGAGTAGTGTTACTGAGAGATACTTATAGATCACCAAATAGTAGAACAAAAAATAAAATGCCAGAAGACTCAATAGGTCAGGCAGCACCTGTAGAAGGAAAAGTTGTAAGGAACTGGAGGTGATACAGGGAATGCAGAAATCAAGGAAAGTAAAGTAGACAAGATAAATTAGCAGTAATAGAGGTCTGAGGCGAAATTCATAGGACATACTGCACATGGGATGGTTTTCTTGGCCAATATGTTGAAGAAAAGCATTGAAGGGAAGTTCTCCAAGCACAGCTAACAAAGTTCCAGACAATATTACATCCACAGAGCAGTGTTGTAAAGTTGGCAGTAAAGTTATCAAGAGAGTTTATGCTTTACCAAAAAAGGGCCAAAGTGCTTGTCTTTCTTCGAACAAGAAAATGACAAGAGTAATTAAACAAACACAGTAGCTTGGAAAATAGTGCATGTATTGATTATCGATTTGCAGAATACACCAGGCCATGGAGTAATTCCCACAGATCGGAGGGCAGCTAATGTAACCCCATCATGTATAACGGAGCTCTACAGAGTGGCAAATCTCCCCCATCCTCTGCACATTCACGTGCCTGTCTGAGAGCCTTTATCAACACCTCTATCACATCTGCCTCCTGAACCAACACTGACAACACAACCCACTACTCTCCCTGTAAAAAACTTTCTGCACACACCTCCTTTGAACTTCCCCCCTCCTACCTTAAATGCATGCCCTTCAATATTAGTCATTTCAACCCTGGGAAACGATAGCAGCCATCTACTCTGCCTGTGCCTCTCATAATCTTATGAACTTCCATCAGGTCTCCTCTCGGACTCCACCACTCCACAGAAGAAAACCCAAGCTTGTCTGAGCTCTGCTCTCAGTACATGACCTCCAGTCCAGGCAGCATCTTGGTAAACCTCCTGTGCACTTTCTCCAAAGCCAACTACTCAGAATGAGTATCCTTTGGAGAACCAGAAGGAGACATGAGAGGCCTTTGGCAAGTAGGAGTAAGAGACTCCCAAAGCATCTTGTACTCACGAGGGTAACGAGGAAGACGGCAGGACCACACAAGGATAAAGGAGAAACAGAAAGCATGCATTTAAGGCGAGAGGGGTTACGTTCAGTGGAGATGTGCAGGGAAAGTGCTTTACACAGAGAGTGGTGGGTACCTTGAATGCACTGCCTGGGAGGACGTTGGAGGCAAGTGTGATAGAGACATTTAAGAGTCTCTTAATGTGCAGGAAATGGAGGGATACGGACATTGTGTAGGCAGAGTGGGTTAGTTTAGTTGGCTATATGGTTTCTAATTGAATTAGTTCAGAACAACATTGTGGGATGAACAGCGTGTTCCCTGTGCTGTGCTGTGCTGTTCTGTTCCATGTTCTTTCATCATCTCAAAACACAGTAAGCACCGACTGAAAGTATTCATTTAGCACCTTGCCCATGTTCTCCAACCTTTATCCGTGAGTGGTCTACCCTCTTCCTCGTTACCCTCGTGAGTACAAAATGCCTCGGGAGTCTCTTACTCCCACTTGCCAAAGGCCTCTCATGGCTCCTTCTGGTTATTCTAATTCCACTCTTGAGGTTTCCTCCCCCTCTGGCTTCAAGGACACGGATCAATTTTAACTTCCTAAACTTTAGATTTCACTTATTATTCCTTCATAACTAAATCTGCAACTCTCGTGACATCCTTGTCCTTCCTTCTTACTGGACATACCGGTCCTGTACTCCCTCAGTCTCTCCACGGGAGGGACTCCACTGTCCTGGTGCTCTGATTCTCGTGCCCCTGACAAATGAGTTTACATCCTCCCAGGCAGCAAACTTCCCCTCCAGGATACTGATTCTCCTCAAGTTAAGGTGCAACCTATCCCTTTTGTATAGATTGTCCCTGCCCCAGGAGACGTTCCAATGATCCAAAAACCTGAAATCACGCCCCTGCACCAATTCCTCGGCCATACAATTATCTATTCTATCTTTCTATTCCTGCAAAGACTAGCATGTGGCACCTGGAGTGATCCATAAATCTTGCTTTTCAACTTCTTTCCTCATTCCCTATATACCACTGTGATTCCTTCCTTCCATGAGATGGGATTTCTAAAAGGCCTTGGTAAGGTACCTCACAAAATTTCATGGCATGGATAGAAGATTTGCTGGCAACCAGGAAACAAAAGAGTGGGCATCTGTGGGTTACTAGTTGCTAAGATGTAATGAGGGGGCTGTGCTACAGGGATCAAAATAACAATTATATTGCTGATTGCATCACTGATAACATTTTTCACACTTGGATGAAGACACTGATAGTCAGGCTGATACAATAGACTGTAGTCAGCATGGTTTCCTTAAGGGAAAACTGTGCCTGATAAATCTGTTGGGAGTCTTTGAAGAAACAACAAGCAGAATAAACAAAGGAGGATCAGTGGATGTTGTGTGCTTGGATTTTCAGAAGGCCTTTGACAAGGTGCCACACATGAGATTGCTTAACAAGTTAAGAGCCCATCGTATCCCAGAAAAGCTACTAGAATGGCCAAAGCATTGGCTGATTGGCAAGAAGCAAAGAGCAAGAATAAAGGGAACTTTTGCTGGTTGGCTGGCCGGCAACTAATGGTGCTCCACAATCATCTGTGTTGGGGCCGCTTCCTTTTACGTTATATGTCAATGACTTGACAGAATTGATAGTTTTGTGGCCAAGTTTGCAGACGTTATGAAGGCAGGTGGAGGTAATGTTGAGGAAGTAGAGAGACTACAGAAGGACTTGGACAGATCAGGAGAATGGGCAAGGAAGTGGCAGATGGAATATAGTGTCGGGAAGTGTGTGGTCATGCATTTTGGTAGAATAAATAAAAGGGTAGGCCATTTTCTAAGTGGGGAGAAAATTCAAAAATCTGAGGAGCAAAGGGACTTGGAAGCCCTCATACAGGACTCCCTAAAGTTTCATTTTCAGGTTGAGTTGGCGGTGAGGAAAGTAAGTGCAATGTTAGCATTCATTTCAAGGGAGCTAGAGTATAAAAGCAAGGATGAAATGTTGAGGCTCTATAAAGCACTGGTGAGGCCTCACTTGGGGCATTGTGAGCAGTTTTGGGCCCCTTATCAAAGAAAGGATGTGCTAACATTGTAGAGCACTCAAAGCAGGTCCACAAAAATGATTCCAAGGTGAAAAGGCTAGTCATATGAAGAAGGTTTGATGGCTCTGGGCCTCTACTCACTGCAATTCAGAAGAATGAGGGGTGACCTCTTCGAAACCTATCGGATGTTGAAAGGCTTTGACAGAGTGGATGTGGAGAGGATGTTACCTATGGTGGGGGAATCTAAGACCAGGGGACACAGGCTCAGAACAGAGGGGCATCTTTTTAGAATGGAGATGAGGAGGAATTTCTTTAGCCAGAGAGTGGTGTATCTGTGAAATCAGAATCAGGTTTATTATCACTGGCATGTGTTGTGAAATTTGTTAACTTAGCAGCAGTGGTTCAATGCAATACATGATAATATAGAAAGAAGGAATAAAAAGATAGATAAAAACATAAATAAATCAATTAGAGTAAGTATATTGAATAGATTAAAAATAGTACAAAAACAGAAGTAATATATATTTTTAAAAAGTGAGGTAGTGTTCATGGGTTCAGTGTCCATTTAGGAATTGGATGGCAAAGGGAAAGAAGCTGTTCCTGAATCGCTGAGTGTGCGCCTTCAGGCTTCTGTACCTCTTACCTGATGGTAACAGTGAGAAGAGGGCATGCCCTGGGTGATGGGGGTCCTTAATAATGGACGCTACCTTTCTGAGGCATCACTCCTTGAAGATGTCTTGGATACTACAGAGGCTAGTACTCAAGATGGAGCTGACTAATTTTACGAATTCTGCAGCTTCTTTTGGTCCTGTGCAGTAGCCCCTCCATACCAGACAGTGATGCAGCCTGTCAGAGTGCTCTCCACCGAACAACTATAGAAGTTTGAGTGTTTTAGTTGATAAACCAAATCTTTTCAAACTCCTGATGAATTATAGCCATTGTCTTGCCTTCTTTATAGCTGCATCGATACGCTGGGGCCAGGTTAGATCCTCAAAGATCTTGACACCCAGGAACTTGAAATGCTTCACTCTCTCCACTTCAGATCCCTCTACGAGGATTGGTCAGTTTAGTGTGGGGAAGTGCGAGATTATGCACTTTGGTAAGAGAGCAGATTGTTCTCTGAATGAAGAGACAAAAAATGAGCAAAATTCAGAGGAAATTCATTGCCACAGATAGCTGTGGAGGCCAAGTCATTGAGTATATTAAAGGCAGCAGTTGATAGTCTTAATTAGTCAGGGTATGAAGGGATACAGAGAGAAGGCAGGGGATCAGTGCTGAGAGGGAAAATCATCCTTGATGAAATGGTGGAGCAGACTCAATGGGCCAGATAGTCAAATTCTGCTCCTGTTTCTTATGGTCTTGTAGAAGGAACAAAGTGCAAGGTTTCCAGGTCAAAATAAGTGCAAAGGTCTGTTGTGCTGAGGACATAGTGACTCTGCAACAGGATACTGATAGATTGAGTTACTGGGTGAAAATCAGGCAAAACCAGTTTATTATGGGAAAATGTGAGACCATGCACTTTGGTAAGAGAGCAGATTATTCTCTGAATGAAGGGAGTAAAAATGAGCAAAATTCAGAGGGAGTTTGGTGTTCCAGTGCAGCCACAATCATAACAAGTAGTCAGAAAGGTTACTGACATGTAGGCCTTGATCATACAGGACTGGAATTAAAGAGTAGGGAGATTTGGTTATAGTTGTACATTAGTAGGACCTAATTACAAAATAAAAGTTCTTAGCGATGTCTTCTGTCAGAGTGTGGTGAACC
This sequence comes from Mobula birostris, assembly GCF_030028105.1. Classification (NCBI taxonomy): domain Eukaryota; kingdom Metazoa; phylum Chordata; class Chondrichthyes; order Myliobatiformes; family Myliobatidae; genus Mobula; species Mobula birostris. Next base: position 135,290,971 of record NC_092377.1, read on the forward strand.
TCTGGAATTGCCTGCCCCAGTGGGTGGTCGAAGCCAGACCAGTGACTTTATTCGAGGTGGAGGCAAATATCTGAAGGATGAAGGAATTAGTGTTGTGGGGAGCTTTCACTGAGGAGGAGACGAGTTATTCAGATATGGACTTACCTTGTAGCTAGCAGATTTTTGGCTCTTGCCTGCCACCTTTGGTGAATCCCAGGGTGTAGATCTGTAGTGTATGGAGTTGCTCACCTCTTCAATGACCTAAAGGCAGTGCATTCAAAACAGAATAGTCACAATGACAAACCCAGTTATCATTAGCTTGACGTATTCACTGTCTTTCCCTGCCCCGACCCAAACATTGACGTCACTTCACATTGATGTCAGTTCACGGAAGCCCTTCAATACCTCAGCCAAGACATCATTAAATTGGAGGGAGAGCAGAGAAGATATACGAAAATGTCGCTAGGACTTGAGGGCATGAGTTATAGGGGGAGGATGGGCAGGCTGGGAACTTATCCCTTGGAACGTAGGATACTGAGGTTGAAGAAATCCTGAGGGCAATAGACAAGGTCTTTTTTTCTCGAGGGAAGGGAACTAAAAACTTGAGGGCACAGGTTTAAGGTGAGTGACAAGAGATTATAAAGGGACCTGTGGGGCTTGTCTCCATGCTAAATGACTGTATGGCTCCAGGAACCAATCTTGGCAACACCGTTTTAGGAAGTGAAGGAAAAACGTCAAGGAAAAGTCAGTCGGGTCCACTGAAGCCCGTTTCTTTTCTCCTGGCTCTGAAGTAAGGACCAGCAGGGCTCAAGGGCCCGTTTCATGCTGTGTTAATCTTGAGCTCCAAGAACCCCGTTTATGAAGGACGTGCAAGGTGCAGGTTTCTTCTGCACATGACCTACGGCCTCATGTGGACACCAGACTAAATGTGACAGCCAGCAGCACACAGACTGGTACAGACAGTGTAAAGGACAGCTCCCTGCTTCATCTGGTATCTGGACAACAGGATGCTCCAGGGCCCCTTTACCCTTGTCCAGAGAGACTCTCTTACTCATCTTGCTTGCCACATACATGACGGGAGCAGGAAGGAGGGGGCCTAAATCAAACACCCCCTTCCCCACATCCTCCATCCCTGTTCCTACCTCATCACACAACTATAATCCCACCTCTTTCTGGCTTCCCCTTTCGTCCCCCCAATATTGCCCACGGTCTCTCCCCATACGCGGCATCCAAACCCTCTGAGAGTACAATCCTCCATGACATGCTCATTCCCTCACTCACCTCACAAACCCTTCTGCAACCTGGCGCTGCACAGCTCCCCATTCTTCCAAGCTGTCCCCCGTTTTGGTCACTGCTCACCTCCTCACCTACCCCAGCCTCTCTCACACCGTGCACAATGACCCAGCCCCTCTCTGCTCCAGACCAACCACCAGGATCTTCTCTCTCCCTCTACCTGCTCCCACAGGGGAAGCAAAGACCCAGGGCTCTCATACCCTCCCACTAGTGCACCCAGCAACTGGGCGCTCCAGTAAACACCAGAAGATGTCCCAAACCCTACGGAGAGAGCTCTCCAGGGCCAGCTTTTACTGGAACCCGGGGACAAATGACCCACAAGCCCTAAAGATGGATGATAAATAACTCCCTCCCTCTATGAAATCTCTCCTCCAGCCACGGCAGACAAAATGCAGAAATGATACTTCATCTCTGAAGAACACACCGTGGATCGCCCCATCCCGTTATGCAGTGGGTGGCGAGGGTAAAGCCCAGCAAAGTGCGGCCAAGATCAGTCCCCTTCTCCAGGGCTCTGCTGGAGAAGTCAGCGCATGGACGTGCAGCTCTCAGCCTGGAGACATCCAGCCCAAAATTCTGAGGTTCCCGCCTTGAGCCAAAGAATGTTGGGCTGACTCCCTGGTATCACTGTGATTTGAAAGGATCGAGTGACCTTGTTGATAAGGAAGCACCTCGAATGATGGAGCCTGGTATCAAAGGTTGGACAGAAGAGGGAAGACTCCTTCAGAAATTGTCATTGCTGCTCTTTGGATTAACAGAATTAACCCCTCATTGTGTATTGGCTCCTGCCTGTAGATTTGACTGTCTTCTGATTCACTGAAGATGTGGATGAACATCCTAGTCATGAGCTAAACGGGCTTTTCAGCGATATTCCGTGGCCAAACTGGAGGTAACGTGATAGATCCATGATAACAAGGATTAAGGCCCGCAGTAGCAGACAGTCACATGTCAGCCTGGTAACATTAGAAATGAGTCCTCACTGCTGCACTTGCTTTCGAGCTGGAGAGGGTGCAGGAGAGATTTACAAGAATGGTGCCTGGACTAGAGTGTCTGACCTGTAGGGAGAGGGGGCCACAATAACATTTAATTCCTTGGAGCGCAGAATGACAGGTGACTGCACAGGAAGTTTAAGTTAATAACATCATCAGGGGTATGGCCAAGGTGGACGGCCAAAGTTCTATTCCCCAAAGTCCAAAACTAGAGAAACATAGAAAATAGGTGCAGGAGTAGGCCATTCGGCCCTTCAAGCCTGCACCGCCATTCAGTACGATCATGGCTGATCATCCAACTCAGAACCCTGTACCTGCCTTCTCTCCATACCCCCTGATCCCTTTAGCCACAAGGGCCATATCTAACTCCCTCTTAAATATAGCCAATGAACTGGCCTCAACTGTTTTTTGTGGCAGAGAATTCCACAGATTCACCACTCTCTGTTGTGAAGAAGTTTTTCCTCATCTTGGTCCTAAAAGGCTTCCCCTTTATCCTCAAACTGTGACCCCTCGTTCTGGACTTCCCCAACATCAGGAACAATCTTCCTGCATCTAGCCTGTCCAATCCCTTTAGAATTTTATATGTTTCAATAAGATCCCTCCTCAATCTTCTAAATTCCAGATAGTATAAGCCTAGTCGACCCAGTCTTTCATCATATGAAAGTCCTGCCATCCCAGTAATCAATCTGGTGAACCTTCTTTGTACTCCCTCTATGGCAAGAATGTCCTTCCTCAGATTAGGGGACCAAAACCGCACACAATATTCCAGGTGTGGTCTCACCAAGGCCTTGTACAACTGCAGTAGTACCTCCCTGCTCTTGTACTTGATAGATACAAGACAAGAGAGGAGATTGAGAGGCAACTTCTTTACACAAAGGGTATTGAGTATCTGGAACGAGCTGCTAGAGGAAGTGGTCAAGGCAGGTGCAATTCAATAGTTAAGAAGCAGTTTGATAGGTACGTGGAGGAGAGGGGCTCGGAGGGCTACGGGCTGAATGTGGGTAACTGCGATTAGCAGAGAGGATGCTGCAGTCAGCATGGACCAATTGAACAGAAGGGTTTGTTTCCATGCTGTTAATATTCCCTAGACAACCTTCATTCTAGACAGCTAGGTTGTTGATTAATCCCTCATAATAAAGGGTACACCATGTATTAGTTATTCACACCAATTATCTTTAGAATAATTGTCAATCCCATATAACAGAAGTCATATTAATTAATCACTCATAATCAAGTTTAATCTGCTTGTAAGCCATTCATGCAAAGTTGTTAGACTGGTTAACCACTGATGGCTAACTAAGTGAAAATTTCTGGTGCTAACACCTCCAAACCTTCCGCCAGTCCTCAGTCTGTTCGCGGCTCTCCAGCCCCAGCACCACGGTCTCGTTACTTGCGGTCGCGACCTTCAGCTCGTGCTGGACCTTCTTACTGCGTTTGAACTTGTACGTCACGCGCGATCCGTGGAGGCTGAGCTCCATCAGTGGCTGCTGGTCCTTCATGCACTTGTAACACTGCGGGAAAGAGGAACCGGGCGCCGTTACCCAGCGATGGACAGGAGGTGCCCCCAGGTCTCATCACGGCTGCTCCCATTCCTGGCAGGGTCAGCTGTGTGTACCCTTACACCACACCACCTGCCCCTTATCCCTTTCCACGGACCCCACCTCCTGCCCGCAGCCCTCACTACTTGCCCCTTACCATTGCCACCCACCGCCCCTTACCCTTGCCCACAGAACCCATCATCTGCCCCCTTGTAAGAGTTGGAAACAAAGGCGGGAACCGGAGCCTTGTGGGATCCTCCTGTGCGTCAGAGTTGGGTCAGGTGCAGGAAACCCTCAGCAGGTCAGGTGGTGCCTGTGGAGACAGAATCTGCCTGACCTGAAACCCTGGCTCCGTTTCCCTTCCGCCGGCGATACGGCTCATGGTGGGAACCTCAGAAAATTTCAGCACTTTTCTGCTTTAGGTTCAAATTTCCAGATTGCAAAGCAATTTCATTTTTGGGTAGGGCTCAGACTGGTTGTAGCCAAGCTGGGCTCAGATTGGCTGGGTCAAGTTGGGTTCGGATTGGCTGTGGCTAGGGAGTGTCTCCGATTGACCACGACTACGCTGGACTCGGATTGGTTGTAGCCAGGCTGAGTTCAGATTGGCTGGGTCAGGTTGGGTTTGGATTGGCTGTGGCCAGGGAGTGTCTCCGATTGACCATGACTATGCTGGATGCAGATTGGTTGTAGCCAGGCTGGGCTTGGATTGGTTGGATCAGGTTGGGTTCGGATTGGCTGTGGCCAGGGAGTGTCTCCGATTGACCATGACTATGCTGGACACAGATTGGTTGTAGCCAAGCTGGGCTTAGATTGGCTGGGTCAGGTTGGGTTCGGATTGGCTGTCGCCAGGGAATGTCTCTAATAGGCAGCGACCAGATGACCGAATAGCTAAATCCCATCCCAGACAACCGAGCCCAGTCTGAACACCACAGCCTGCGAGTAGGAAATGTGCCCAGGTGCAGCTGACTCTACCTCAGGGCACTGAAGCCCTGTTTCTCACCGCCAAGGAGGAGTGAGTTGGCTGCTGTACAGTGACCCTTATGTGGGGGTGAGGGGTCACAATCCGAGACGAGACGCTGGGAATGTGGGGTGAACGGTTATCAAGGACTGGGCCAGGTGGAAGGAGGAACGTCAGGGTTGGATGGAGGATGTCCCCTAGGTTCGGAGACGGGACACCAGGGTTCTCGATCTGTCGGCATGCAGAAACGAACCATCAGAACTTGATCTTTGATGAGGAACAGTTGCTTGGTCCATCGCCCCAGCCACTGCTTCCGCCACAGCAGGCCACAAATCCGGGTGCCGCTCAGCGAGCGCTTGGGAATCCTCTGCAGAGAGGCTGCACGCTTGGTGGCACACACCTCCTCCTCCCCGTAAGATTCATAGTGGCTACTGTCCGAATCCACACCGTCTGAAATCACAGGGCAACGGCGTGCTGTCAGTAACCCAATTCCGGGAAAAGGCACAGAGCAAGTAGCCACGAGAAACTGCCCAGCTCAGTCCATCACAGAACTAGCTTCCGCTCTGCTGGGGAAGGTGGGACCTGTACAGATTGGATGGGTTGCACCTGAACTCGAGGGGGAGCAATATCCTTGCAGGTAGGTTTGCTAGAATGGTTCGGGAGGGTTTAAACTAATTTGCGAGGGGAATGGGACCCAGAGCGATAGAGCAGTGAAAGAAGTGCATGGAGTAAAGCCAGATCTAACATACAGAGAGGCTTTGAGGAAAGAGAATCAGAATAAACGGTGTAAAGACAGTAAGGTAGAAGGGCTGAAATGTGTGTACCTCAATGCAAGAAGCATCAGGAGCAAAGGTGATGGACTGAGAGCTTGGATACATACATGGAATTATGATGTAGTGGCCATTACAGAGAGTTGGCTGGCACCAGGGCAGGAATGGATTCTCAATATTCCTGGATTCAGTGCTTTAAAAGGGATAGAGAGGGCGGAAAAAGGGGAGGAGGGGTGGCATTACTGGTCAGGGATACTATTACAGCTACAGAAAGGGTGGGTAATGTAGCAGGATCCTCTTTTGAGTCAATATGGGTGGAAGTCAGGAACAGGAAGGGAGCAGTTACTCTACTGGGAGTATTCTATAGGCCCCCTGGTAGCAGCAGAGATACAGAGGAGCAGATTGGGAGGCAGATTTTGGAAAGGTGCAAAAATAACAGGGTTGTTACCATGGGTGACTTTAACTTCCCTAATATTGATTGGCACCTGATTAGTCCCAAGGGTTTAGACGGAGCAGAATTTGTTAAGTGTGTCCAGGATGGATTCCTGTTACAGTATGTGGACAGGCCGACCAGGGGGAATGCCATACTAGATCTAGTACTAGGTAATGAACCGGGTCAGGTCACAGATCTCTCAGTGGGTGAGCATCTGGGGGACAGTGACCACCGCTCCCTGGCCTTTATAATTATCATGGAAAAGGATAGAATCAAAGATGACAGGAAAATTTTTAATTGGGGAAAGGCAAATTATGAGGCTATAAGGCTAGAACTTGCGGGTGTGAATTGGGATGATGTTTTTGCAGGGAAATGTACTATGGACATATGGTGGATGTTTAGAGATCTCTTGCGGGATGTAAGGGATAAATTTGTCCCAGTGAGGAAGATAAAGAATGGTAGGGTGGAGGAACCATGGGTGACAAGTGAGGTGGAAAATCTAGTCGGTGGAAGAAGGCAGCATAATGAGGTTTAGGAAGCAAGGATCAGATGGGTCTATTGAGGAATATAGGGAAGCAAGAAAGGAGCTTAAGAAGGGGCTGAGAAGAGCAAGAAGGGGGCATGAGAAGGCCTTGGCGAGTAGGGTAAAGGAAAACCCCAAGGCATTCTTCAATTATGTGAAGAAAAAAAAGGATGACAGGAGTGAAGGTAGGACCGATTAGAGATAAAGGTGGGAAGATGTGCCTGGAGGCTGTGGAAGTGAGCGAGGTCCTCAATGAATACTTCTCTTCGGTATTCACCAATGAGAGGGAACTTGATGATGGTGAAGACAATATGAGTGAGGTTGATGTTCCGGAGCATGTTGATATTAAGGGAGAGGAGGTGTTGGAGTTGTTAAAATACATTAGGACAGGTAAGTCCCCGGGGCCTGACGGAATATTCCCCAGGCTGCTCCACGAGGCGAGAGAAGAGATTGCTGAGCCTCTGGCTAGGATCTTTATGTCCTCGTTGTCCACGGGAATGGTACCGGAGGATTGGAGGGAGGCGAATGTTGTTCCCTTGTTCAAAAAAGGTAGTAGGGATAGTCCGGGTAATTATAGACCAGTGAGCCTTATGCCTGTGGTGGGAAAGCAGTTGGAAAAGATTCTTAGAGATAGGATCTATAGGCATTTAGAGAATCATGGTCTGATCAGGGACAGTCAGCATGGCTTTGTGAAGGGCAGATCGTGTCTAACAAGCCTGATAGAGTTCTTTGAGGAGGTGACCAGGCATATAGTTGAGGGTAGTGCAGTGGATGTGATCTGTATGGATTTTAGTAAGGCATTTGACAAGGTTCCACACGGTAGGCTTATTCAGAAAGTTAGAAGGCAGGGGATCCAGGGAAATTTGGCCAGGTGGATTCAGAATTGGCTTGTCTGCAGAAGGCAGAGGGTGGTGGTGGAGGGAGTACGTTCAGATTGGAGGATTGTGACTAGTGGTGTCCCACAAGGATCTGTTCTGGGACCTCTACTTTTCGTGATTTTTATTAACGACCTGGATGTGGGGGTAGAAGGGTGGGTTGGCAAGTTTGCAGACGACACAAAGGTTGGTGGTGTTGTAGATAGTGTAGAGGATTGTCAAAGATTGCAGAGAGACACTGATAGGATGCAGAAGTGGGCTGAGAAGTGGCAGATGGAGTTCAACCCGGAGAAGTGTGAGGTGGTACACTTTGGAAGGACAAACTCCAAGACAGAGTACAAAGTAAATAGCAGGATACTTGGTAGTGTGGAGGAGCAGAGGGATTTCGGGGTACATGTCCACAGATCCCTGAAAGTTGCCTCACAGGTGGATAGGGTAGTTAAGAAAGCTTATGGGGTGTTAGCTTTCATAAGTCGAGGGATAGAGTTTAAGAGTCGCGATGTAATGATGCAGCTCTATAAAACTCCGGTTAGGCCACACTTGGAGTACTGTGTTCAGTTCTGGTCACCTCACTATAGGAAGGATGTGGAAGCATTGGAAAGAGTACAGGGGAGATTTACCAGGATGCTGCCTGGTTTAGAAAATATGCATTATGATCAGAGATTAAGGGAGCTAGGGCTTTACTCTTTGGAGAGAAGGAGGATGAGAGGAGACATGATAGAGGTGTACAAGATAATAAGAGGAATAGATAGAGTGGATAGCCAGCGCCTCTTCCCTAGGGCACCACTGCTCAATACAAGAGGATATGGCTTTAAGGTAAGGGGTGGGAAGTTCAAGAGGGATATTAGAGGAAGGTTTTTTACTCAGAGAGTGGTTGGTGCGTGGAATGCACTGCCTGAGTCAGTGGTGGAGGCAGATACACTAGTGAAGTTTAAGAGACCACTGGACAGGTATATGGAGGAATCTAAGGTGAGGGCTTATATGGGAGGCAGGGTTTGAGGGTTGGCACAACATTGTTGGCCGAAGGACCTGTACTGTGCTGTACTATTCTATGTTCTATGTTCTATAGAGTCTGTCTATACTTCTCACTGCGTCAGTGAAGAAAGCCCAGCAGCATCTCTACTCTCTGCGAAGGCTGGGAAAAGTCCATCTCCCACCCCCCCATCCTCACCACATTCTAGAGGTTATATTGAGAGCATCCTGAGCAGCTGCATCACGGTCTGGTTCAGAAATTGCACCATCTTGGATTACAAGACCCTGCAGCGGATAGTGAGGTCAGCTGAGAAGGTCATCGGGGTCTCTCTTCCCACCATCACAGACATTTACACCACACGCTGCATCCGCAAAGCAAACAGCATTATGAAGGACCCCACGCACCCCTCATATAAACTCTTCTCCCTCCTGGCATCTGGCAAAAAAGCACTGAAGCATTCGGGCCCTCACGACCAGACTATGTAACAGTTTCTTCCCCCAAGCCATCAGACTCCTCAATACCCAGATCCTCGACTGACACCAACCTACTGCCCTCTACTGTGCCTATTGTCTTGTTTATTGTTTATTGTAATGCCTGCACTGTTTTGTGCACTTTATGCAGTCCTGGGTAGGTCTGCAGTCTAGTGTAGTTTTGTGTTGTTTTACATAGTTCGGTGTAGTTTTTGTATTGTTTCATGTAGCACCATGGTCCTGAAAAACGTCTCATTTTTACAATGTTCTGTACCAGCAGTTATGGTTGAAATGACAATAAAAAGTGACTTGACTTGACTTGAAGGAGCCTACATAATCAAAGATTTCACCTACCCTGGACACAGTTGTTTCTCCTCTCTCCCATCATGCTGAAGTACAAAAGCCTGCAGGCTCAAAGACAGCCTCTATCTCACTATTGTAAGACCACTGAACAATAAACTCTCGACCTCAAAATCTACCGCACTGAGATCTTGCAATTTATTGTTTATCTGCACTGCACTTCCTCCGTAGCTTTTACAATTTAAAAATTGTAAAATTTTTTACAAATTTTACAACGCTGGACTCAAGATTGGTTGTAGCCAGGCTGGGTTATTATTGTTTTACCTTGTTCTACTTCAAAACACTGTTTAATGATATGAACAGTAAGTAGGTAAGGTTTTTGATTTATCTTGGTACCTGTGACAATAAAAAGAACATAAGATATAGGAGCAGAATTAGGCCATTTGGCCCATCAAGTCTGTTCTGCCATTTCATTATGGCTGATCCATTTTCCCTGCCCCAGTCTCCTGCCTTCTCCCCATATCCCTTCATGCCCTGACTATTCAAGAATCTATCAGCCTCTGTCTTAAATATACCCAATGACTTGGCCTCCACAGCCTCCTGTGGCAATGAATTCCACACATTCACCACTCTCTGGCTAAAGAAATTCCTCCTCATCTCCATTCCAAAAGGACACCCCTCAATTCTGAGACTGTGTCCTCTGGACTTAGACTCTCCCACCATAGGAAACATCCTCTCCACATCCACTCTATCAAGGCCTTTCAACATTCGATAGGTTTCAACATCACCCCTCATTCTTCTGAAATCCAGTGAGTAGAGGCCCAGAGCCATCAAATGCCTTATGACATATGACAAACCTTTCAATCCCAGAATCTTTTCTGTGAACCGCCTTTGAACACTCTGCAATGTTAGCACATCCTTTCTTAGATAAGGGGCCCAAAATTATTCACAATACTCCAATTAGGCCTCACCAGTGCTTTATAAAGCCTCAACATCACATCCTTGCTTTTTTATTCTAGCTCTCTTGAAATTAATGCTAACATTGCATTTCCCTTCCTCACCACCAACTTAACCTGAAAATAAACCTTTAGGGAATTCTGTATGAGGACTCCCAGGTCCCCTTGCACCTTAGATTTTTGAATTTTCTCTCCATTTCTCTCCAAAGTTCACGACCATATACTATATTCCATTTGCAACTTCTTTGCCCATTCTCCTAATCTGTCCAAGTCCTTCTGTAGCCTCTCTGCTTCCTCAAAAGTAACAGCCCATCCACCTATCTTCATATCATCTGCAAACTTGGCCACAGAATTTCCTTTCTTCTGCCTCTCTCTCTTCTTGGGGTGGAGTGACATTTGAAATTTACCATTCCTCTGGAACCATGCCTAAGTCATTTGATTCCTGAAAGATTCCTCCATAATCTCTTTAGCAACCTCTTTCAGAACCCTGAAGTGTAGTCCATCTGGTCCAGGTGACTTATCTACGTTTAGACCTTTCAGTTTCCCAAGAACCTTCTCCTTAGTAATGGCAACTTTCCACATTTCTGCCCCCTGATGCTTTGGCTTGTGACTTCCACAGTGAAGACTAATGCAAAATACTTATTCAGTTCATCCACTATTTCCTTGTCCCCCATTACTACCTCTCGAGCATCATTTTCCAACTTATCAATATTTACTCTCGCCTCCCTTTTACACTTCATGTAACTGAAGAAACTTTTTGTATCCTCTTTAATATTATTGGCTAGCTTACCTTTGTCTTCCATCTTTTTCTTCTTTATGACTGTTAGTTGTTTTCTATTGGTTTTTAAAAGCTTCCCAATCCTATAATTTCCCACTAATTTTTGCTCTATTATATGCCCTCTCTTTGGCTTTTATGTTGGCTTTGACTTATGTTGTCAGCTACGATTGTGACATCCTGCCTTTAGAATGCGTCTTCCCCTTTGGGATGTATATATTCTGTGCCTTCCGAATTGCTTCCAGAAATTCCAGACGTTGCTGCTCTGCCGTCATCCCTGCCAGTGTTCTTTTCCGATCTATATGCCCAGCTCCTCTCTCAGGCCTCAGTAATTCCCTTTACTCCACTGATACATCGAACTTTAGCTTCTCCTTCTCAAACTGCAGGGTGAATGCTGTCATATTATGATCACTTGTTCCGAAGGGTTCCTTCACCTTAAGCTCTCTAATCAATTCCAGTTCTTTGCACAACACACAATCTAGAATAACTGATTCCCTAGTGGGTTCAACCACAAACTGCTCTAAAAAGCCATCTCAGAGGCATTCTAGATATTCTCCCTCTTGGGATCCAGCAATAACATGATTTTCCCAATCTATCTGCACACTGAAAACCCCCACGACTATTGTAACATGGCCTTATGTCATGCATTTCCTACCTCCCCTTGTAATTTGTAAACCACATCCTTACTAGTGTTTAGGGGGTCTGTATATAACACCCATCAGGGTCTTTTTACCCTTGCAGTTCCTTAGCTCTACCCACAGCAATTCAACACCTTCCAACCCTATGTCACCTCATTCTAATAAACCACAACTAATACCAAAGAAACCTTGTAAATACTGGAAGAATCCAGTCAATACTTAAACATTACCAAAGATCCAAAAATATCTGGTAAACAAGGTCACCCCCCCCCCCCCCGGGACTTCCAAAAACAATGCCCCTGTGAAATAGTGAAACATCCCTGGATGGTCCATGTAAGTTCATTCAGTTGAGGCACCTCCCGGCTGTACAAACAGACCAACTGCCAGGAATTGAATCCCTGTGTAAATACTGACACACTCCCCAGGGAATCTTATAAGTACCAACCCCACCCCCCCACACCCCCGGGCTGCTCTTTAAATATCACTCTCCATAAATACTGGTGTCCTCCTTGAGAACTCCTGTAAACGTCGACACATTCCCCAGGGAACCCTATAAATACCAACACCAACCCCCCCGCCCCCCCGCCACCCTTGAAATATCAACACACTCCCTAGAACCTCCCCTTCCACAAATACTGGTGCCCTCCTTGAGAACCCCTGTAAATATTGACACAGCCCCAGGGACCCCCTGAAAATACCAACGCACTCTATAAGGCATGTGGCCAAGTGGTTAAGGCACTCGTCTAGTGATCTGAAGGTTGCTAGTTTGAGCCTTGGCTGAGGCAGCGTGTTGTGTCCTTGAGCAAGGCACTAAATCACACATTGCTCTGTGACGACACCGGTGCCAAGCTGTATGGGTCCCAATGCCTTGGACAACATCGGTGGCGTGGAGAGGGGTGATTTGCAGCATGGGCAACTGCCGGTCTTCCATACAACCTTGCCCAGGCCTGCGTCCTGGAAACCTTCCAAGGCGCAAATCCATGGTCTCACGAGACTAACGGATGCCTATAAGGCCATAAGACATAGAAGCAGAATTAGGCCATTCAGCCCATCGAGTCTGCTCTGCCATTCAATCACAGCTGATTTATTTTCCCTCTCAACCCCATTTTCCATTCTTCTCCGTTATCTTTTTATGTTCTCGCTAATGAAGAACCTTTCAACCTCCACTGTAAATATACACAATGGTTTGACCTCCATATCCTTCCTCATCTATGTTCTAAAGGTACATCCTTCTATTCTGAGAATGAGCCCTCTGGTCCAACATTATCCTTTTACGTGACCATACACTATACTGCATCTGCCACTTCTTTGCCCATTCTCCCAATCTGTCCAAGTCCTCCTGCAGTCCCTCTGCTTCCTCAACATTACCTATTCTTCCATATGCCTTTGTATTATCTGCAGACTTGGCCACAAAGCTATCAAATCCATCATCAAGATTATTAACATATAACGTGAAAAACAGCAGACCCAACACTGACACCGTGGAACACCACTGTTCACCAGCAGCCAGCCAGAAAAGGCCCACTTATTCCCACTCTTTGCCATCTGCCAATCAGCCAATCTTCTGTAAATGCTCGTATACTTCCTTAATACCGTGAGTTCTTTTCTTGTTTAGCAGCCTCATACACTGCAGCTTGTCTAAATCCCTCTGAAAATCCAAGTAAACAACATCTTACCAACCACTGAAGTCAGGGAAACTGGCCTATAATTTTCTTCCTTTTGCCTCCCTACCTTTTTAAAGACTGGAGTGACATTTGTGATTTTCAAGTTGTGAACCATTCCAGCATCCAGTGATTCTTGAATGACCACTACTAATGCCTCCACAATCTCTTTGGCTACGCTTTTCAGAACCCTGGGGTGTAGTCCATCTGCTCCAGGTGACTTAACTACCCTTGGATTTTTCAGATTCCATAGCATTTTCTCCATCGCAATTAGCAGCTACACTCACTTCTGCTCCGTGATACTCTCAAATTTCTGACATGCTGCTGGTGTCTTCCACTGTAAAGAGTGATACGAAACACAGTTTATCCAGCCTTTCTTTGTCCCCCATTACTATCTCTTCAGTGTCATTTTGCAACATTCCAATGTCCAATTTTGCCTCTCTTTTCACATTTCTGAACGAACGGTATCTTTTATATTAGACGCCAAGATCATAAGACACAGGAGCAGAATTAGAGTCTGCTCCATCATCCTTCATCGTGGCTGATTTATTATCCCATTCTCCTCCCTTCTCCCCATAACCTTTGACACCCTTAGTATTCGAGACCCTAGCAACCTCTGTTTTAACTATTCCCAATGACTTAGTCTCAAGATCCCTATGTAGCAATAAATTCCACAGATTTATCACGCATCGGCTGAAGAAATTCCTCCTCCTCTCTGTTCTAAAGGGGTATCTCTCTATTCTGAGGCTGCATCTTCTGAATTACTCCCAGAAACCTTCAGCCTTTGCTGCTCAGCCACCATTTCTGCTAGCGTCCACTTCTAATCAAATTTGACCAGCTCTTCTCTCCTGCCTCTGTAATTACCTTTAATCCACTGTAGCAGCAACACATCCAAGTTTAACCTTCCCTCTCAAACTGCAGGGTGAATTCTATCATATTATGATCACTGACTCCCAAGGGTACCTTAAGCTCCATAATCAAATCTGGTTCATTAAATAATGCAGAATTTTTAACCCTTGCAGTTTCTTAACTCTACGCACAAGGATTATGCATCTTCTGATCCTATGTCACCTCTTTGTATGGATTTAATTATTTTTTTACCAACAAAGCCATTCCATTCCCCTCTGCCCCGCTACCTGTCCTTTCGACATGGTGTGTATCTTTGGACACTGAGCTCACTACTGTGATCTTCTTTCAACCATGGCTCTGTAATGCCCACACCATCATACCTGCCAATTTCAGTAAGTACCACACTCCCCACTGAACCCTTGTAAATACCATTGCACTCCTCGGGACCCCCTGTAAATACCAGTGCACTCCCCAGTGACTCCCCAGTGTGTCGGCACGGGGTCAAGTGGATAAGGCATTTGTCTGGTGATCTGAAGGTTGCTAGTTCGAGTCTTGGCTGAGGCAGCATGTTGTGTCCTTGAGCAAGGTACTTAACCACACATTGCTCTGCGATGACACTGGTGCCAAGCTGTATGGGTCCTAATGCCCTTCCCTTGGACAACATCGGTGTCGTGGAGAGGGGAGACTTGCAGCATGGGCAACTGCTGATCTTCCATACAACCTTGCCCAGGCCTGTGCCCTGGAAACCTTCCAAGGCGCGAATCCATAGTCTCACAAGACTAACGGATGCCTATCAACCCCAGCCACCCCCGTAAATACTGATATTCTCCCCGGAGACCCCCTGTAAATACCAACCCACTCTCCAGGTAACTTCTGCCAATACCGGAAGATCCCCAGGGACCCTGTGTGAATACTGAAATTTTCTGGCACCCCCTTTAAATGTTGTCAGTCTTCTGGGAGGCCCCTGTAAATACAGACTCAATCCTGGCAGCTCCTGTAAATATTGACATATTTCCCTGGGATCCCCTTAAATATTGACACACTGTCTATGGACCCCTGCAAATACTGATGCACTCTTTGGGAAGCTCTGTATTTACTGACATATTCCCAGGGAGCCCCTGTAAATACCAACACACACGTCATGGACCCCTGTTAATAGGGACACACTCCCCAGGATCCCCTGTAAATATTGACACCCTCTCAGGAACCCCCTGTAGATTCTGACATACTCTCTGAAACCCCCTTTAAATACTGATACACTCTCAGGAACCTCAGCCCTCTCTGGGGACCCCCTGTGAATACCGACACACTCCCAGAGACCAACCTGTAGCTACCGACACTCTTCTGAAAACCTCCTGTATAAACTGACACACCCCTCACATGCCCTTGTAAATACAGACACACTCCTGAAAAACCCTTGTAAGTAAAAACGCATTCCTCAGCCCCTCTGTGAATATCCAAAAAACTCCTTGGGACACCTCTCCCACCCATTGACACACTCTCTAGGTCTTCCTGTAAATAATGACTCCCCACTCCCCCCGCCCCGAGACCTCCTGAAGATATCAACTCCCTGGGAGCACCTCCCCATACCCCATCAATACTGAAGATGTCCTCGGGACCTCCTGTAAATATTGCCACTCTCCTGGGGACCCACCATATTCGTGTCAAGGCCACTGCCGTTTTTGTTCCACATTTGACCCAAGATTCATGAGCTCAAGGTACAGCATCTGAATTAACAGCTGACACTAAACCAGGCAGTATTCAGACCACAACAGTGCAGGTGATGGTTTACCACAGGGATGGGTGCTGAAGAGTAATACTGAGAAATGTTTCGGAGAGAATGAGGAAGAGTCAGTTTTGCATTGCTGGATTGGGTGCAGGACTGGGGCCACTAGTGGTGAAGTGACAGGGCAGGAGAAAGCAGTTTTGAAGGGCAAAGACCATTCTGGGGTTTACCAATGGAGACAGGGGGAGAAGGGCAGGGATCCAGGAACAAGAATGGTTCTCGGGATGAGGGATCTGGCTACTTGCAAAGATTACAGAGCCTGTTCTCTGGAGGAGATGGCTAAGGGGAGCTTTGATAAAATATGTATTACTGTAAGTCTGTTCCCTTGTGCAGAGGACTGAGAACTTAAGGTCGCGGGTGTCAATAGAGAATGAACTAAACTTTTCATGCTCCATCTAGCTGGAATCTGGGGCACTCAGTGTGTAGATGTGGTGGAGGCAGACTCCATTATCACCTTCAGCAGGGAACTGGACTAGTACATGATGGGGAAAAGTTTGAGGTCTTGGGAGAAAAGATTGTTGGATGGAGTAGAGCTGACTTGGCAAAGAGCTGGAGAAAACACAAAGGGTTGTAACCATTCCGTAATTCAAGACTTTCTCCCTACACCAACTTAGTCCAAAACTACCACTGAAAACAGGGGCCCATGGACACGCAGAAGGACTAGGTCTTCTGCAACAGCTCAGCAATCTACCAGCCATTTCCTGGATGACCCCCAAGACTCAGAGGATGGACGTCGTCCACATCTCAAGAAGAGGCTTTCCCCTCCCACCAACGCACCTGTTGAGCAGCGGGCAACGGAGCACAGTGGGTCTGCTCCCTCATATGAGTCGTCAGCGTGGACCTGGTGGAGATGAGCTGGGACGGAAGGAGTGGCAGCAAGGCTCTGTGAGGAGAAGACCATGAGACCATGAGACGAAAGAGCAGAATTAGGCCACTTGGCTCATCGAGCATGGAATCTTAACTTTCCCTCTCAACCCCATTCTCCCCGTAACCTTTGATATACTTTCTAATCAAGAACCTATCAACCTCCGCTTTAAATTGAGAGGATTCTGGTAAATTGGGCCATTGGTTAATTGAGACAGTTGTTTATTTGGGACAAAACTCTTAAAAAAACAAAAAGTAAATCAAGAAAATAGCCGTGATTCCTTTTGTTTATTTGGGACACCGTGTTGCTTAATTGTGACAGGAGACTGTTGCCGAACAGTTTCTAAGTACTTTCAGTTGCATGTACTTAAATGGCTATTAGACACTATTAGTGCTTAGAGCAAACAGTTTTTAAATAGTGTCAGTTGCGTGTGTTTGTGTTTAAAAAGCAATGATTTTTGTCACGGATAGTTAGTGAGAAATTAGCAGTTAGACAGTTCAGAACTGTTTTGCCCACTCCAGTTTTAAACATTCAGGCTTGCAGATGCCAGAAACGGCCGGGAGTGAAAATAAAATGGTTTCATTACTTCAACAACAAACGAATTATGGAGAATTTGAAGTATCAACAGTCATCTTGAATGTTGCAATGAGAATGAAGATTCGTAGGATGCAATCGTCAAAATCATTGTGTGAAGGCAGTCCATTACCTGCACGAGGGGCCCAGGCTGATTTTGCTCATTTTCAGTCAATCGAAAGGACACAGTAGCATGCACTGGATGAATTCCTCTGCTGATAACTATTAGGAACTAATACACAGATTTATAGTACTGTAGTAGTGTTGATAGTGTTCTAATTTGTTCTGTATTTCATTTAAATACAGTGGATTCAGGGGCGGCGCTAAGGTGGTGCTAGCTGGTGCTATAGCCCCAGCAAAAATTGCAATAGCACCAGCGTAGCACCACCAAGAAATTAACTGAAATTTCACATACAATTTACAGCTGCTTTCTCTGTATAGTTTTGAATACAGCTTGTTTCTCCAGTTGATCTAGTGAAACAGCGCCCCCAATTACCATAGCACCCACGCAGCAATAAAGTTATAAACTCTGTCAGGTCCACTCTACACTTCTACTTATTCATTTGTTGTCAATGTCTTGCCGTTGCTGTCCTCAGATCAGTTAAGCTGATCTAAGATCACTTAAGGTGGTGATGTCACTCACTCTCACTCACACAAGAGATTGATAGTGTACATCCAGACGCAGATCCATGGTTTCGCGAGACTAACGGATGCCACACAAACACACTGTGCTTTTACAAGCTAGCGTGGGCCTAGCACGTGCATTATTTTGGCCGGCGTGAAAAATGGATCGGTTTTTAGTGAGAAAACGACCTCATCCAGAGGAATCACTGGTGTCTCAACCTGAGCCTGTCTTAATTGAAAGTGACATGCAGAAAGAAGTGGGGACGAGGACAACATTAGTTCATTGAAGGAGTGTGAGGGTGAAGTAGAGAAACAAGAAATGGAGCGGGATTCGGAAGAGAACATGGATGAAGCTTCTCTTAGTGCTAGTGGGAATACTGTTAGCGATGTTACCCAGCAGCCTGAAGAAGGTCCCCTTCGGCCAGCATTGAAAAAGTACCCTTCGCAACAGTTTGGCAATCAGCAAAGGAGTTTTATTCATGGCTGGTTTAACCTGTACTCCTGGCTGGAATATTCAATCACAAAAGATGCTGCATTTTGCTTCGCATGCAGGCGTTTCCTGCGTGGAGGACATGGGTTCCATTCTGAGTCTACCTTCACTGTCACCGGTTACCGCAACTGGCGGAAAGCTACAACAGCTTTCAAAACCCACCATGTAAGTGCAGCTCCTAAGTTTGCTATGGAGACATGGGCCAAATTCAGATTGAGAAAACAAGATGGTTCAAGATTGGGAAATATGCTTGATAAAGGACATGCAAAGATTGTCCAAGACAATCATGAATATATGAGAGTAGTGGCTGAGTCTCTACACTATACTGTGTGCCAAGGCATTGCCCAGCGAGGACACCGGGAGAATGATGGATCTGGCAATGGGGGAAACTTTGTTGAGTTGCTCAGTGTAATTGGGAAATTTGATAAGACTGTAGCTAAAAAAATAGAGGACAATCCTGGAAATGCAAAAAATCACCCATCACGATATCCAAAATGAAATTATGGGTATTATGGCAGATATGGTCAGACGTCAAATAAGTGCAGAGATCAAGGAGGCTGGATGTTTTGCCATCATGTGGATGAAAGTAAAGATGAGTAAAAAGGAACAAATATCAGTGGTGGTGCGGTATTTGAATAACGAAACAGTGCTTGAAGAGTTCTTGCACTTCACTCCAGCAGAAGGGTTGGACGCAGAGTCGCTTCTTAAAAGCACTGAACAGACACTCACTCAGTGTGTTACTGATAAGAATGCGTGTATAGGTCAGTGTTATGACGGGGCGGCAGTGATGTCCAGGTGCAATAACGGGGTACAAGAGAGGTTCAGGAAAGAGGTCCTGCAGGTATTATATATACACTGCCACGCTCACAGACTTAACCTTGTCTTAGTGGATGTTGTGAGCAAGTACCACAAGCGGGTGAGTTTTTTGAAACTGTGCAGCTGTTTCACAACTTTTTTTCAAACTCTGTTGCCCACGATCTTTTCATGAAGAAACAGAGAGAACTGGAATCAACTGCACAGCCCGTGGAGTTGAAGAAATTGTCAGATACACGCTGGGCATGGCAGTATACAGCTTTGTGGGCTATAAGGAAATCACTCCCTGCCATTCTAGCTACACTACAGGATATTATGGGTCAACCAAATGCACGGAGGAAAACGGAGGCCAGAGCTGTAAATGGACTGATTGACGAGCAGTTTGCTTTACTTCTCACTCTGTTTGAGGATTTATTCCGAGTCACCAAGTTCATGTCAGACCAGCTACAATCTCCCAGTTTGGGGCTTTCATCTGCTGTGGACTTGGCTCAGTCTGTTATCCATGCACTCTCAGCAAAACGGGGAGAGGAATCATGGAGAAAAATTCAGACAAGAGCTGGGGACCTGTGCATCAAGGCCGGTATACAGAGCAGTCCACATGAAAGGAGACAGGCCCAGCCACCCCGCCGCCTACATGATTTTGTTCTTGAGGCCAAACTGAACACACACCGGTCACATCCTCTGATGACCTTCGCAAGCACTGTTTCTATCCAGTTATAGACAGACTTCTGACTGAAATGAAAAGACGGATCTCAATTGAGACTGGGGGTGTTCTGACTGGAGTCTCAGCATTGAGTCCCAAACACAAGTTCTTCCTAGACAAGAACTGTCTTTGGCCAATGCCCAATACTATGGAGTGACTGAAGTGAACCTGACTGCAGAGCTACATCAGGTTCAGCGTCTGCTGGAAACAAAACAAAAGCAAGGACAGACAATGAATGACGCAGTGGAATTTCCAGCTCTAATGAGACCCTACTGCGATGTATTTATAGATTTATACAAACTGATCTGCATATCACTGACTCTACCTGTGACATCTGCCTCATGCCAACGGAGTTCCTCTTGCCTCAGACGCGTCAAAAACTACCGAAGGAATAGCAGCGGCGATGCTCGGAACAGCAACTTGGCCCTGTTGGCCATAAACAGCCGGAGGACCAAAGCACTTGACATCCAGAAAATCAGTGGTGCTTTCGCCACCAATCACAACAACAGACGGATTGTGCTTCTCTGAAAACATCAATGGTGAGTGCAGTTGTTTTTTAAAAAAATTTTGGCCAGGACTAATGCCGATTATTATTATTATTATTATTATTATTTTGTGGTGGATACCCCATAGTCCTTATGCTTCCTGCAAATCCTAAAATATTACATTTACTGTTATTGGTTTTGCTTAGACTTCCAAGCCGTGGTTCTGTTGATTTTTGTTTTAAATTCAATAGCCGAATTAATTGAGGTATTGCATGGTCAGAGTATGATTTGTCCAACTCCTGGTAAAGCCTTGCAGCTGTTGTTTGCCTTATTTGACTTTAATAACAGTGTATATTTTGGCATTGTCTGTCTATATAATGCGAATAGCAGTGGACATTGTGGGTTAGTGCTGTGTTTTTCAGTTGAAAAGCACGTATTTGACGTTGATTGCGGGATTGGTGCGTGATTCACGTTGTGCGCTGTGGGTTGGATGCTCTGTTGGTTTGTTTGTTTATGCTCTGTGTAGCCTGGGTTGTCTCCGATGCCATTGACACTGTAACAGTTCACTTCTATATTAGATCTATAAATTGCTGTTGCTTGTGAATCAACAGAGGCATTTATAGTAGGCACTTAATGCTTGAAACTGGCTTTTTAACGTCACCCATCTGGACTTGCGAATACAACACATCCCTCAGCACCATCACTGAATAACTCAGCCCCACTGTAGCACCAGCAAGAAAACATCTCTGGTGCCGCCAGTGAGCGGATTCCAGTTAATTGGTGTCACATGCAAAGAGTTACTGAAGAAAAAGAATTTCAGGGTGTATATTAGATTAGATTATGAGGACACTTAGTCCTCTTTTATTGTCATTTAGTAATGCATGCATTAAGAAATGATACAATATTCCTCCGGTGTGATATCACAGAAACACAGGACAGACCAAGGCTGAAAAACTAACAAAAACCACATAATTTTAACATATAGTTACAACAGTGCAAACAATACCATAACTTGATGAAGAACGGGCCATGGGCGCAGTAAAAACAGTTCAAAGTCTCTCAAATGTCCCACATCTCACGCAGACAGGAGAAGGAAGAAAACTCTCCCTGCCATGCCCGACCACAGTCCGACTCTGAGTCGTCCAAAAACTTCGAGCCTCCGACCAGCCCTCCGACACCAAGCACCGAGCACCATCTCTGCCGAACACTTCAACTCCAGTCCCGGTCGCCAGCAGCAGGCAAAGCCGGGGATTGTGGGGCCTTCCCTCTGAAGATTCTCGATCACACAGTAGCAGTGGCAGCAAACTGGGTATTTCAGAAGTTTCTCCAGATGTTCCTCTGTGCTTCTCACGTCTGTCTCCATCACATCAGAACTGTACATGGCATCCTACTTACAAATACGATATCATTTCACCAGAGAGCTGCGCACATTGCGTCGCGTCGCCATCTTCTCCCCCCTCCTTTGTATACATTTCTCTGATATTAAATGTACCCATTGAAACTGAAGCCACAGGTGAGAGCTGAGTGTCTGGTGAGGAACAAAGGTAACATTCAAGACGATTGTCGATCCCTTCAAATTCTTCATAGTTCCTAACCTGTTGAAGTAATGAAACCGTTTCTGGCATCTCCAAGCCTGAATGCTTAGAACTGCAGTGAGCAAAAAGGTTTTGAATTGTCTTACTGCCTCTTTCTCACTAACCATCAGTGGCAGAAATCACTGCTTTTTGAATACAAACATGTGCAACTACTTAAAAACTGCTTGCTCTAAGCATGGTGCACACGACTGATGCTAGATAGAACCTGTTTGGCAAGTCTCCTGCCCCAATTAAGCAGTATAGTGTCCCGAGTAAACAAGGAGAATCCCAACAACTTTCACAATTTGTTTTTGTTCTTTAAGACTTGTCCCAAATAAGTGGCTGTCACGATTAACCGATGGCCCAATTAACCAGAATCCACTGTACATAATTTGTTACTCAGTTAAACGGTAGTTAGTCTGTATTATAACTTTTTAATTGTTCCATGAAACTTCAGCCAATTGGGGCAGCCGCTTAATTGGTCCAAATGTTCTGGTCCCGATGTGTCCGAATTAATCAGAATCTACTGTATAGCTCTGGTTTAAATATACCCTTTGGATAAAGAAATTCTCCCTCATCTCTGTTATAAAGGGATGTCCTTCTTTTCTGAGGCTGTGCCCTCTGGTCTAGACTCTTCCGCTGTTGCAAACATTTTCTCCACTTCCACTCTATCAATATTTGGTTGGTAAATTCGAAGACAAGAGTTACACCAAAGCCAGTGTTTGGGAGCCACTGAAAGCAGCAGAAAGGATTATAGATGGAGCAACACTAAAGGCTGATTTATACTTGTGCGTCAAATGGACGCCGTAGGTACGGCGCAGCTGCGAACCCTACGCAGTACTCTACGCAAACCCTGCGCCGTAGCCTAACGCGCACCTCTCCCAAAATGTAACTACATGTCGCGGCAACGCAGACCAAAACAACTGTGATCGGTCCGCTTGGTAGCAACTCTGGCTGCAATGCTTTCCATAAAGCTTTACAGACCTCCAAAATTATGGAGGACACATTTCGCTTTTACGAAAGACCTACATTAGTACCTGTTTTCATTAACCGAAAGAGGATTTTCGCTTTTACGGAAAAAGACGCTCCCTTTAAACTTGTTTACCCCGAGGAAGACTACCATGACCACGAAACCTTGCACGGACAGGTGTGTGCATATGCGTGTACGTGCTGATTTTTTTGACAAATCGATTTTGGCTCAAAATTCCCGATTCTGTTAAGTGACACTACACTGTACACACAGAAAATTCACCCTCCTTCAGTTTCAGTCGCCATTGTTTGAAGTTTGAGTTTCTTCGTGTTGAGTTTCAACACGAAGAAACTCAACACAGTGGCACAGAAACCCCACCCGCCAGCTAGCGTTTTGGCGGTGAATTGCAGAGCAACGCAGACATACCAACGCACAAGGATAAATGCTCACAACGGCGTAGGCCACTTGTGTAGGCTACAGCGTAAGCTGGTATGCACAAGTATAAATCAGCGTTAAGCGTGGTCTGTGGGACTCGTCTCAAAACCCTCCTGTGAGGTCAACTCCTTTATTCTCAGTGAACCAGCACAGCAGCTGCCTCACGGGCCCAGTGACTCAGGTTCAATCCTGACCTCCGGTGCTGTTTCCGTGGAATTTGCACGTTCTCCCTGTGACTGTGTGGGTTCCCCTGTGTGCTCCGATTTCCTCCCACATCCCAAACGAAGTGAGTGTTAGTGGGTTAATTAACTGGCCTCGTCACTGGTGTGTGGGTAAGGGTTGGAATCTGTGGGGAGTGAAATGGGATTAATGTTGGATGAGTGCCAATGGGGTGGGTGATGGCCAGCACAGAGTCAATGAGCCGAAGGGCCTGATTTCCCGCTGTATAACTCTACAGACTTCGTCTTTCCTGTGGCCAGCCCAGCAGCATCAGTGACCAGCAAACTGCAGACTGCTCCAACTGGAGCCGAATTGCGATAAGGCCAGAGATGGGTGCACGTGGCTCCCTCCAGCTCAGCTCCAAGGTCACCAGATGAACTCAGCACCCAGTGGGGCCAGTCCCTCAGAAATGAGCAAACTAAAGGAAATAATGGCGGCACTGGTAGCGTGTCGCGATTACAGCGCCAGTGACTTGGGATCAATGCCACTGTTGTCTGTAAGGATTCTCCCTGTGCCTGCCTGGGTTTCCTCTGGGTGCTCCAGTTTCTAAAGATGTACGGTTAGCAGGTTAACTAGTTATCCGGCTACAACTGGACGGCACGGGCTTGTTGGGTCACAAGGGCCTGTTACTGTGCTGTGTCTCTAAAATACAGTTTAGTAAAATAAAAAGTGGAAATTATAAACAAAGCAGATTCTGCAGATGCAAGAAATCTTGAGCAACACACGTAACACGCTGAAGGAAGTCAGCCAGTCAGGCGGCATCCATGGAGTGGAATGAACAGTCAATTTTTCAGGCCGAGATGTTTCATTCCTCCACCTGCCTACCTTCCTGCTCTAAATATCACCAATAGCGGTGGGGGAGGGAGACTCCAGTGATCCCCTGGGCGGTTTCCACGCCCTCTGTGGGGTCTTGCGGCCTGACACCTTGCAGCTTCTGCACACACAATGATGGAGTCAGATATAGTCTCGGTGCTCCTGTAGAAAGTTGTTAGAGTGGGGGACGGGAAGCCTTGCACGGCTCTGTGCCTGTTTATGCCCCTCTACGGCCGCGGTCTGACTTGCTGAGTCTCTCCAGTATTGCTCAGGAAATAACGTGGTCTGGCTCAGGCAACCGGAAACGAAGGGTTCCGGCCCGAAACGTTGACGGATCGTTTCCACGGATGCTGCCCGACCTGCTGAGTTCCTCCAGCGTATTGTGAGTGTTACCGGAGGTTCCAGTTGCTACCACCCGGGAAACGGTACCGCAGCATAAAAGCCAGGGCCAACAGGCTCCGGGACAGCTTCTTCCACCAGGCCATCAGACTGATGAACTCACGCTGATATTTCTGTGTTATATTGACAGTCCTGTTGTGCATACTACTTATTATAAATGACTATAAATTGCACATTGCACACTTAGACGGAGACATAAAGAGTTTTACTCCTCATGTATATGAAGGATGTAAATAATAAAGTCAATTCAATTCAATTCAATTCCCATTCCTTTAGTTTGCAGCATTCCTCAGATAAAGAACTTGTGGGAAGATCATATGTCACAGCTGAAGTAATACAGTAATAGTGTGCTCGGGTGGGAGAATTATTGGGGGAAGAAGCTGACTAATGTTGCCCTGGAACTAAATGAAGTAGGGGTTTGTTTATTCCTAAGCATCTTAAATGGAGACACAGAAAACAAGACAGGAGGGCTGTGTGTGTAAGCTACTGGGAAACATAGCAGCAGCAAATTCAGATAGTGACGTTGGGCCATGAAGAAGTCCTGGAGAGGTGGCTGGTAAGAGTACTCATAAACTTGCGCAGACGGTACAATACAATTCTTTACATTTAACACTGAGGACGGGCGAAGGTACAGCTCAGCCACGCAGCCCTGGCTTTCCTCCTCATTCAGTACCTCCCCCCACCCCCCTCAACAACTGTGCCACCCCTCCCTCAGCACTGCACCACCGACGTTGTGGCCCGAACTCAGTACTACAACCCCCTCTCACTGCCTCCCTCCGGTATGTCGGGCCGCCAGTGCAAATGCTGGTACGGGGTAGAGCCCCCCAGCGTAATCCACGGGACAGTGCAGAATCTTCCAGTGCGATCTCCGGGACAGTGCAGGGTCACCCAGTGCAATGCCAGGGACAGTGCGGTAGACCTCCAGCGGACCAGCCAGTTGCCTGGACGTTCCCTCATCCGGAGAGCCTTTTGTACCTTTATCGCCACAATCTGCCCCCTATCACAGAGCAGTCGGGATGTGGAATGCGAAGCTTTCAGTCATTATCGGGTCAGAGTGATTAGTGTTTGGTGGCTCTAATGGCCTTTGATATGTTCTCTGTTTATGTGGGTGTTCCTTGTTTGGCTGCAAGTTGTCCAGACATTAAGTATTATTGATTTCCTGCGTCTGATAGCATCAGAGCAGCATCAGAACCAGTGCTGAGGAAGCAGGCAGTGTTTATAAACAGGGCGTTTGCCTCCTCTTGAGAGTTTCCCAGCCCCTTTTGAAGATTAAACTTGCTTTCATCTGGAAAAGCAAATACTGTGGTTGACAACTGGTTAGAGACAACAGGGTTTCCAGCAACAGGTCCTCAGGGTTACTGGTCCCTGCTCAGGCAGCAGGCTGCTTCGCTGTCAACGTAACTCTCCTGGCCTGAATGGGGAGGGCAGGGAACCGCTACGCAGCCTGACACGGTAAAAATGATGTGCTTCGCATGCTTCCCTTTGTTAGTTGAGGCATTTCGTCCAAGAGTTTGCTCTTGTAAGTTACATCTGAAGTGCAGCATTGAATTATGGTTGCCCCATCATCGGAGGCTTTGGAGAGGGTACAGAGAAGTTTACCAGGATGCTGCCTGGATTAAGGGCAGGTTGAACGAGCTTGAGTAGTTGTCTCTTGAGCGACAGAGGCTGAAGGGGTTCTGATGACAGTTTATAGACACTGAATAGACTGTCAGTATCTTTGTACCAGGGTCGAAATGTCTTATACTAGAGGGAATGCAATTAAGGTGAAGGTGGGGGTAAGTTCAAGTGAGATATGTGGGGCACGTAGCTATCTGGAATGTGCAAAGAATGGAGAGATTTGGATATAGTACAGGCAGAAGGAATTAGTTTAGTTAGGCATTTAGTTACTAGTTTAATTAGTTTGGTGCAACATGGTTAGTCAAAGAGCCTGTTCCTGTGTTAAACTGTTCTTTGTTCTAATCTGTGGAAACCTGCGCTCGCTTACACAAAGGTCCAAGACACAAGGGAACTTGTCTGAACACCTACGGCCAGGAAGCAGACTACCCGCTGCAGCGAGGCACTCCTGTACATGGCTGAGACAGAAAATAATACCAACTGAATTGGTTTTTCTGTATCAAGGATGTGGTTATCCTTGGACAAGAGGCATCATGGGAGTCAGGACGCAGAAACGGGGCCCCGAGGCACCCTCACACTCTCTTGTTCTTCAGCTTCGTTTTTAATTCAGGTTCCCTGCAACTTCAGCATTGCGCTTTTCAGCCGCGGATCTTCGAGGGACCGTTCCGTTCCACGCACGAGAGCAGCCCTGTGTTCCAGATCCTGTCACTTCACTCCTCCGTCCCACTGCCTGATCCAACTCTGGTCCCCTCCACTACCCCAACAGCCTTAGGGGAGCGCGTGCCGTCTGGATGTGTGGCCCAACATCACACACAAACACCTCAAATGGTCAGCCTTCCTGTTTATGTCCAAGTGGACAGATTTTTTTTTAGATTATGAAGACATGCAGTCCTCTTTTATTGTCATTTAGTAATGCATGCATTAAGAAATGATACAATATTCCTCCGGTGTGATATCACGGAAACACAGGACAGACCGAGACTGAAAAACTGACAGAAACCACATAATTATAACATATGGTTACAACAGAGCAACAATACCGTAACTTGATGAAGAACAGGCCATGGCACAGTAAAAAAGTTCAAAGTCTCTCGAAAGTCCCACATCTCACGCAGACGAGGGGAGGAAGAAAACTCTCCCTGCCATGCCCGACCACAGTCCGACACAAGGGTGAGTTACTGTTCTGGATGTATGATCATACAGACTTCTGATTTGATGTACTGTGTGATCATACACCCAGAACAATAACTCACCCTTGTGTCCTAGCACAGAAACAGGCAACTCAGCCCATCATAGCCTTCAATGCTAACCCCAGTACCAACAGTTGGTTTGTAGTTTTCAATGCCTTGATCCAAGATACAAAAGCCTAAAAAGCACATCCCACCAGGCTCAAGGAAAACTTCAACCCTGCTGTTGTAAGACCACTGAACCATCCCTAAGGTGGTCTCCTGACCTCATAATGATCTTGCACCTTATTGTTTACCTGCACTGCACTTGCTCTGTAGCTGTTACATTTTAATCTGCATTGTTACTGCTTCACCTTGCTCCACCTCACTGCCTAATGATCTGCTCTGTATGAACAGTCGGCAAGACAAGCTATTCACGGTATCGAGCTCGGTACATGTGATGGTAGTAAACCAGCTCCAATTCCACTCACAATTCTAATGCTTATCCTGACTGTTATGAGAGTAAGTGCTGTCACCACCCCCCAGGCAGTGCGATCAATTTTCTAGCCACTCTCTGGATGAAAGAATTCCTCTCTGGTTCCCCTCCGAACCCGCTCACCCCTTCCCCAAAACCCACGCTTCCCAATTTTAGAAGCCTCTTTCTAGGGAGAGGTTTCCGACTATCTGTGTACACCTGTGGTCACAATACACAATGTAGCTCAGCATTCAGAAAGGTGACATCCCAAAGACTGCTGGAAGACACTTTATCTGGAAATGCAGCACTCTGGATAGGAGACCACACAGGTCATCAGCCGAGGCTCCTCGGCCCATTCTGAGCCGTGCCTTTGAACAGCAGCCAGAATGGCCCTTCAGTGCACGGATCACGGAACCTTTCACGAAAAGATTGCCTTCTCAACATAGAACACGGGGGAGAACAGCACAGGAAACAGCCCTTTGACCCACGCTGTTGTGCCGAACTAATTAAACTAGCGATTAAATGCCCAACTAAATGAATCCCTCACAACACGCTGGAGGAACTCAGCAAGTCGGGCAGCATCCGTGGAAAAGATCAGTTGACGTTTCGGGCCGGAACGTCGACCGACCTTTTCCACGGATGCTGCCCGACCTGCTGAGTTCCTCCAGTGTGTTGTGAGTGTTGCTTTGATCCCAGCATCTGCAGATTATTTTGTGTAAATGAATCCCTTCTGCTGACACAATATCCATATCCCCTCCGTCCCCTGCACATTCATGTGCCTCGCTAAGAGACTCTTCAGCATCCCTATCCCATTTGCCTCCAATACCCACCCCCAACCCCCCGACAGCACATTCCAGGTCCGCTCCACTCTCTGTATAAAAAACTTGCCCCGCACATCTCCTCTGAACATTTAGCTCCACCCCAGTGCGCGCGTGCGCGTGTGTGTGTATATACTGTACGTGGTTGTGGTGTGCAGGCTGGCAACGTGTACGTGCCTTTACAGTTCGTATGCGGTGTCTGCGTGTGCCGTGCGGGTGTGCACCAGGCGTGAGGTTATTGTGTCTGCGCAGTGACTCTGTGTGTGTGTTTGAGTGAGTGAGCGAGCGAGAGAGAACACACATGTGCAGTGTGTGCTTCTTCCCCTCCACCCATCAGATCCGCGAACACTACCTCATTACTCGTTCGTTATCAGACTATTTATTTACTCAGTAATTGACAGTAATTTATACGTCTGTGCGCTGTACTGCTGCCACAAAACAAAAACTTTTGCATCATATAAAACAGTGCTAATTTGGATAACTTTTGAATGCCCATAGGCCTTGAAATCTCGTTGGGATTTCAGCTGTAGAGGTTCATCTCAGCTTCAGCACAACATTTTGATTCCTCGGCAAAGGCTCTGCAGCCGGCTGGCTACTGGGAATCATCAAGGCACAGAAAGCTTCAGACCCAGTGTTCGGTGAAGAAGTTGTGTACAGTAGGTACCTGACGGTTGGCATGAAGGAGATGGGCCAAATGGCCAGTATCTGCCCTGTATAACAAATGAGACTGGGAAATGAGTTGCAGTGACCTCATGCTTCCTGAATGGGGACCTCATCCTCCCAGATAAACAAAGGATTTCTCTGTGTTTAATGACAGAAAGGCTTCATTGACACAGAAAGATAGAAGGGCGCTGTGTTTCTGTGTTTCAATGATCTGCAGACTGACTTCATCATCTCTGCCATAATTCCAACACACAAAGGCTGATAACAGAAACACATGTTTACACCCTCCCAAAGCCTCATTGGAGAGGGCACAGAGTGGAGTGGAGTGGATTAGAACAGGACGGCACAGGCTGTGACCTACTCCACTTGCTGGTTGTTGGACGCAGTGGCCCCGTGGGATACAGAGAGAAAGCTGACTTTCTGCATCAGCTCCCTATCATCAGTCTAGGCCAGAGTGACAGGGGCTTTCTGCTGCACCCGCGGGGGAAGGAGAATGGGAGTGGGATAGGGAACAGGGGAAAGGGAATGGGGGAAGTGGGAAGAGGGAAAGGGAAGAGGGAAATGGGAAGTAGGGAAAAGGAAAGAGGGAAAAAGGGGAGAGAGGAGAGGGCAGAGAGGAGGGGGAGAGGGGAAGGGGGAAAGGGGAAAAGAGAAAGGGAAAGGGCCAATATGTGAATATACAAAGACTGCACTCTTTCCTTGAACCAGAATGCAGCCAACGTTGATGCATCACCTGGCCAACAGTTTCCTTTAATGGATTTTTTTTGCAATTCTTTGCATGTTCACATATAATGTTCAAGCATGTACTGTATAGTATATATAAAAATCTCATTGGGATTTCATATATATTCATACATATATAGATAGGTAGATAGTTATACATTAGATATATCTATAACTCAAAATAAAATTTTGAGAATACCAAGCTTGTATGTGGCTGTCAGAATAAAAGGTAAAGATAACAGGTTTTGGGAATTTTGGTTTTCAAGAGATATTGAGCACTCATTAAATTAGAAAGAAATTGCTTTGCAGGTATAGGCAGGTAGGAACAAATGAGGTGTTGGTGCAGTATAAGAAATACAAGAGAACACTTAAGAAAGAAATCAGGAGGGCTAAAAGAAAGCATGAGGTTGCCCTGGTGAAGGAGAATCCTAAGGGATTCTACAGATGTGTTAAGAGCAAAAGGATTGCAAGGGACAAGATTGGTCCTTTGAAAGATCAGAATGGTAATTCATGTGTGGAACTAAAGCAGATGGGGGAGATTTTAAATATTTATTTTTTTGCATCTGTATTACTCGAGAGATGGACACAGTGTCTATAGAAGTGGAGAAAAGCAACATCAACTTCATGGATCCTAGACAGATTACAGGAGGATGTGTTTGCTGTTGTGAGCAAACCAGGATGAATAAATCCCCAGGGCCTGACGAAGTGTTCCTTTGGACACTGTGGGAGGCAAGTGCAGAAATTGCCGGGGCCCTGGCAGAGATACTTAAATCATCCTTAGTGACAGGAGAGGTAGCGGAGGACTGGAGGAGAGCTGATGTTGTTGTGCTGTGGGGCGGCACAGTGGCCTAGTGGTTAGCACAACACTCTACAGTACAGACGACTTGGGTTCATTTCCCACCGCTGCCCGTAAGGAGTTTGCCCATTCTTCCTGCGACAGTGCGGGTCTACTCTGGGTCCTCTAGTTTCCTCCCAGAGTCCAAAGATGTATCGGCCGGTAGGCCAATCGGTAATCGTAAAATTGTCCAGTGTTTAGGCTAGTATTGAATTGGGGGTTTGCTGGGCGGCGTGGCTCAAAGGGCTAGAAAGGCCTACTCTGCATTTAATCCCAATAAATAAATAAAAATAAACCAGGAAATTATAGACCGGTGAGCCTGACATCAGCAGTGGGAAAATTATTGGAAGGTGCTCTAAGGGACCAGATATATGGGTGTTGGGATAGATATGGACTGATTAAGGATAGTCAGCATGGCTTTGTACATGGTGGGTCATGTCTAACTATTCTTGTAGAGCTTTGCAAGGAAGTTGCCAAGAAAGTGGATGAAAGCAAAGCCGTGGATGTTGTCTACGTGGACTTTAGTAAAGCATTTGATAAGTTGTCGCCCTGGGAGTTCGGTCAAGATGATTCAGTCGCTTGGCATTCAAGGAATGGCAGGGAAAATGGATTAGACATTGGCTTTGTGGATAAGACAGAGATGGTTATAGATGGCTGCCTCTCTGACTGGAGGCCTCTGTGTCCAGTGGACTGCCACAGGGATCGGTGCTGGGTCCGTTGTTGTTTGTCATCTGTATCAATGATCTGGATGACAATGTGGCTAACTGGATCAGCAAATTTGCAGGTGACACCAAGCTTGGGAGAGTAGTGGGCAGCGAGGAGGGTATCAGGACTTGCAGTGGGATCTGGACCAGCTGGAGAAATGGGATGAAAAATGGCAGATGAAACTTAATGCAGACAAGTGCGAGGAGTTGCACATGGGTCGGACCACCAGGGTGGGTCTTACACAGTGAACGGTTGGGCACTGAGGAGTGTGGGAGAACAAAGGGATCTGGGAATACAGGTCTGTCATTCATTGAAGGTGGTGTCACAGGTAGATAGGGCTGTAAGGAAAGTTTTTGACACATTGTCCTTCATAAATCAAAGTACTGAGTACAGGAGATGGGATGTTATATTGAGGTCGTCTAAGACATTGGTGAGGCCTAATTTGGAGTCTTGTGTGCAGTTTTGGTCACCCACCTACAGGAAAGATGTAAATAAGGTTGAAAGAGTACAGAGAAAACTTACAAGGCTGTTGCCAGGTCTGGAGGATCTGAGTTATAAGGAAAGGTTGAAAAGGTTAGAACTTTATTCCTTGGAACGTATAAGATTGAGAGGAGATTTGATAGAGGTATACAAAATTATGAGGGGTACAGATTGGATAAATGCAACAGGCATTTTCCACTGAGTTCAGGTGGGACTACAAGCAGAGGCCCTGGGTTAACGGTGAAAGGTTAAAAGTTTAAGGGGAACGTGAGGGGAAACGCCTTCACTCAGATGGTCATGAGAGTGTGGAACGAGCTGTCAGCACAAGTGGTGCATGTGAGCTCGATTTGAACATGTAAGGGGAGTTTGGATAGGTAATGGATAGTAGGGGTGTGGAGGGCTGTGGGTCCCGGTGCAGGTCGATGGGAGTAGGCAGTTTAAATGGTGCCACATAGGCTAGATGGGCTGAAGGGCCTGTTTTTGTGCTGTACTTTTCGATGACTTTATATATGAAAGAGCGTAATTCTCCAATCGATCTATCTTAATGGCTCCGTCTGTCTAAGTAGACAATGGATGCGCCCCTCGGGGCACAGACCTGGGCGATGAATATGGAGATCCTGGGCTGCCCAGACATCAAGATCCCCCTCTCGGCCTCGCGGATGTGGTCCAAAGGAATGCGAAGTGGTACATTTGGCATCAGCTTGGCTGCAGGAGCTGCCAGGAGGTGACGTGATACTCCTTAGCCTTCTCTTCTCCCAAAGATACCCACAAGGCAGTGGGATCCTTAACCCTGTATAGGGGCCCATACCGGGTACTGTCAGCCGGAGCCAGCTGAGCCCAGGACTCGTATAAGGCAGGGTCATCACGCCCTGTAGTAGCGACATATGGAGCCACTACCCACTACCCTATACAGTATCTGTATCTGTATCTACATACACATATATATAATAGAAACAGAGCATATGTAATATGAGTTTTGAAAGGGCAGGTTGTCAGACAAGGATTACCTCTGTAGTCCAGCAGACTGATCTGTACCTTGTAGAGGGCAAGCAACAGCTCTCAGCACTTCCCCCTACCATCCCCAAACCCTGACCCTGCTGGTGAAGAGCAGGCTGCCCTCCCCAGCACAGTTACAGATCTCCAAACACCAGGCGATCTCCCCTCCACAGCCTCAACGAGACAGCACCCCCAACGACACACTCATTTCTATCTCCTACCTTGATCCACAAACAGGTGGACCCATTGATTTCACCTACTTTCGTATCGTACCCTGACTCAACTCTGTGTCCCCTTGTCCAGTTCCTTCCCAGCTAGCAAACCCCCTGCTTGACCCACTGGCCCAGGAGATGGTTTGTTGCTCTAGATTCCAGCATCTGTACTCTCCTGTGCCTCCAGGGCCTGGAGGGACATGGACCATGCGCAGGCAGATGGAATTAGTTTAAATTGGTACCGTGGTCAGTACAGACATTTCTGGCTGACGGGCCTGATCCCATGCCATACCGTTCTGTGATCGAGGTTCTACCTGGAGATGAGGTCCTACCCAGACAGTCAGTCTGCAGAGACTAACGGCGTGGGTTTTTGATTGCAAACTCAGTCAGATAGTTTCTCTCGCTCAGCCCTGCACCGCGCCTTCAGCAGGTCAGGAGCAAATTAAATCCTGCCAGTCCCAAATTGTTCAAAGACTCAGTGCTGTTGGTGACACCTCCCATCAACTGGCCAGTCAGAGAATGGACATCGTGCAAGAGGACGCACCCAGCTTGGCTGGGTCTGGGGCGCAGATCCTCAGTTACCAGCCAGGGTGCTTCCTGGTTCCATGGCCACTGCCAGCAGGCAACACCCCAGCTGTAATACTGAAGACAACCTTCACATTACTTTTGGCTGTCACTTATATGACACAGAAGGGAATAGGCTGGCCCGTCGAGTCCATGCCAGCTCCTGGGAGTCAGAGAGGACAGTGGCCGGGCTACAGAGAGTCAGCTGCAGCTTCTGGATGGTACCAAGTTTGGTGACAGCAGTACCCCTCTGAAGAAAGGCCTCTGCGGATCAGGAGTTGGGTCCCTTATCTCAGGATTCCCTGTGCTTCGTACCGGCTGCATTTGGTTTTTGGCCGGTGGTGATGTCCAGAACGTTAAGGGTTTAGTGAGGTTAGGGGCTCAGTTTGTCTCTTGCTGGAGGTGGTCATCGCCTGGCCCTTCAGTGTTGTGACTGTCTAGTCACGAGCTGTTTCACTTGGTGACAAGCTAAAGAGCTGAACATTGTGTAATAGAGTCACTGAAACACTACAACATAGAAACAGGCCCTTTGGCCCATCTAGTCCATGCTGACCTGCTTTTAGTCATAGTCATAGTCATACTTTATTGATCCCGGGGGAAATTGGTTTTCATTACAGTTGCACCATAAATAATAAATAGTAATAAAACAATAAATAGTTAAATAGTAATATGTAAATTATGCCAGTAAATTATGAAATAAGTCCAGGACCAGCCTATTGGCTCAGGGTGTCTGACCCTCCAAGGGAGGAGTTGTAAAGTTTGATGGCCACAGGCAGGAATGACTTCCTATGATGCTCTATGCTGCATCTCGGTGGAATGAGTCTCTGGCTGAATGTACTCCTGTGCCCACCCAGTACATTATGTAGTGGATGGGAGACATTGTCCAAGATGGCATGCAACTTAGACAGCATTCTCTTTTCAGACACCACCGTCAGAGAGTCCAGTTCCATCCCCACAACATCACTGGCCTTACGGATGAGTTTGTTGATTCTGTTGGTGTCTGCCACCCTCAGCCTGGTCCCATCCACCTACATCCAGAGGAAATCCCTCCCATCCATGTACCTTCATCTACTACTTCCTTTTGCGGCTCATTCCACACTCTCAGCACCCTCAGAACGAAGACGTCCCCCTTCAGGGTCCTCTTAAATCTTTCCTCTTTCACCCTTAAGCTACGTCCTCGACTTCTAGCCCCACCCGACCCGAGGGGGAAAAGCCTGTTTGTTTTCGTCCCGTCTGTACCCCTCAGAAGTGCTGACACCCTTGGTAATCATCAGCAGGCACCCCCACCTCTGACCTGAGTACACCAGGGCATCAGGCCAGGCTGCTCGAACTTTATAGTCGGGTTTCCAGCGTCCTCAGATTTTGATTTTCCCTCGCTGTTGAATTCAGGGTCACTTCCCCCTCCAGAACCGCCAGCTGGAAGAAGCTAGTTCTTCCTTCGTACCTAATCCAGCCCACGGAAAAGGAGAGGACCAGTCCTAGCTGCTGTACACGTCCACGGCTCCTCACAGAGAGGACCTGTGCGGCAAAGCAAAGGCCGGGAAGCGTAAGGAGCCGGCGTGACCCTACCAGACCTCTGCATACCCTGTCATACAAAGAGTTCAGAGAAGGTTTGGTCACTGGGCCCTGGGGTTTGCAGCTCCCCTGTCTACAGTACTGCCAACACATGAAACACCAGGTAAAGATGGTATCAGTGCCAACTTGTAAAACACCATCACTATCAGTGCCGAAGAAACCCGCTTCGAAGTTCCCAGCCTGCAGCCATTCTTGGCAGACGTCCCCCACACCAAGGAAATGGACTCCCGTCTAATCTCCTTGTGGTACGTTTTCTGCTTCCCTTCCCTCCCTCACCCGCAGCCCACCTCCCGTTTGCATGGGATTCAGCGACTCAGCCCTCGCGCCCAACCTCCAATTGAACCTCAAACTGAACTTTGACCTTACCACTTTCATTTGAAACTCATCCGTCACCAGGTAGCTGGACGGGACGTCTTCCAGATCCTCGATGATTTCCAACACGTTCCGGACCTTTGCTGTGGGACGACAGGATTGTTAAGGACCATCGAGGACCTAACCAACACCACCAAACGTGGAGAAGGGTGAATGAGGGGGTTGCGGGGACAGATCGGAAGGGGGCGAAGAGGTAACTCATTCCTGCTTGACAGCAGGGCAGGCTTCCTGCTTTTGAAACACAAGTTCTTAACATGCATCACCACGGGCCAAGGGGAGGTGGGGACTGCTCGCATTTTCTTGGGACCAACCCTGTGTCTCAGTGGGTTTAACGAACAATCATTAAGAGGTCTATACTGAATGGGAATATCACTCACCATTCTCCTGAAGCTGTGTTTCCCAGCGATTCTCTGTCGGTGTGACACAGCTCATGAACATGTAGTCGGCATCCTCAGCTGCAACTGAATTGGTACAGGTCTTGTTAGTCCATTAGCACGGTTGGGCAGCATTAATAAGGGGCACTCGTAAACGAATTCCTCCTCAAAGTTTCACCTTCCAAGTATCACAGTGGGCAATGCTTCTAAGGCGGGAGGGGGAAAGTTCAAAGGTCATTTAGTGGGCAGTTTTTTTTTGACACAGAGAGTGGTGGGTGCCCGGAAAAAGTTGCCGAGGTGGTGGTGGAAACAGACACAGTGGTGGTGTTTGAGAGGCATTTAGACAGGAGGGATACAGATTACATGCAGATGGTGTCATGGTGTCATGGTTAGCACAACGTGGGCCAAAAGGCCTGTACCTGTGCTGCTCTATGTTCTACAAGCTTGGAATTAGTGGCTGTACGTGATGCAGATGGGCTCCTCCGGACTTTTGAAGGGCCTGACAGGACCTGTGAGCCACAGTCTGGTGATGGTGGGAGGAGGTGGCCCTGGTGATGCCAGATGCACTGTTGTCAACTTCCAAAATTCCACCGACCCTAGATTGGGGGGGAAGCACATCCAGACCAGGAGGGAGCGAGGCTACAGGGAACCACAGTCCAGTCGACTGCTGGTGTGAGGATTTGCCCTCAGAGAAACGCTAACATAGGCTGAGCCAACCGCAGTGGGATTGGGCAACCAACAACGGTTTACGGAAGAAAAGTTTGAGAATTCCGTTAAGAGTTTTTAAGGCTGTACTAGCACAATAAATTAAAGTGGTGTATTTGGACTTCTAGAAAGCCAACATGAGAGGTTATTAATCAAATTCAGTCAAGTACAGTTGCATACTGGTGGCGGACAGAGAGCAGAGTGGGGAAGAAAGGAACATTTTCGGTCTGTGAGGGTGTAAGGGGGTGTGTCAGAGCCGGTTCTTAGCCAGAGCTTTCTACATCAACAAGTTCATTACGTGCAGTTTGTTAGTCGAATGAAAAGCTTGCCCTGAACACTGTTCGTACACCTCAAATCATTACACAGTGCACTGAGACAGAAAACAGTAAAACAACAGCACATGCCAGAAGAGGGCATGAGAAGGCCTTAGCAAGTAGGATTAAGGAAAATCCCAAAGCTTTCTAAAGCAATACGCACAAAGTGCTGGAGGAACTCAGTAGGTCAGGCAGCATCTGCGGAAAGGAACAAACAGTTGACGTTTTGAGTCGAGACCCTTGGTCCGTTTCTGTGGATGCTCCTGATCTGCTGAGTTCCTCCGGCATTTTGTGTGTGTTGCTTGAGATAGGTAAGTCCTCGGGATACACCCCAGGTTACTGCAGGGAGCAAGCTGACCATTTTTGTACCTCATCTTCAGGAAACCTTTCTTCTAAACGAACACAAGGACTATTTGTAAAAGTCAACAGTGAACTTGTATCTACTGTGACGTTTTCTTCACGTTGTTGGCTTAGCAAATCTTTAACTTTGTCACTCCATGAAACATTGTTTCCCAGATACTGCTTTCTAATCTTGTTAATTTTGCCTCGCGCAAAATGAAGTGAATCAATCGGTGTCAGGCCACTCTTTTGCAGAATGTTGCACAGTGCAGCCAGTTCAGCAAAGACATCACTTAAAACCAGTAAAGCTACTTTGTATGTGATGTTTATCAATTTCTTGCGACAGTATTTAGCCACAGGGTCATTTGACTGATCTTTTTCGATAAAAACTTAGTGTGCTATCTACAGGATTTGAAACAGATCTTTGTAAACTTTATGATATGAACACTGTCCGTCAAAGATGGCTGCCGCCGTGATGCAGCTGTACAAACCGGAACAGGAAAGGTGAGGTGACGTAAATTAGTGACGTGCATTGTGGTGTTTGAAAAACCGACTAACTAGTTAACAAAAACATTTAGCTAAAAGATTATTTTCAATAAGTATGATTATTAATTACTACATTATTTTAGGTAACTAACCTTTTGTGCGCACATTAATTTCCTTTGTGAGCTGGTTGAAAAACATGCGTGCGTGCACACACGCGCACAGCTTAGCGGGAACATAGGTTATAAGGTGCATGGTATGTCGGCCTTCATTAGTCGGGGGATTGAATTCAAGAGCCACGAGGTAACACTGCAGTTCTATATCAATACGAATGTCAAGAATCTGTCTTATTGTACAGGAGCTCTACTCAAGAGTCTGAACAGCGGGATAGAATCTGTCCTTCGAGTTTCTACCCTTGGGTAGTGTGTTCCATCTTGGTCGCCTCATTAAAGGATGTAGAAGTTTTAGAGAGGGTGCAGAGGAGATTTATGAGGATTAGAGAATGTGCCCTATGAGGATAGGTTGAGTGAGCGGAAGCTTTTTTCTTCGGAGTGGTGGAAGATAAGGAGCAACTTGATGGAGGTGTACAAGATGTTAAGAGGCATAGATCGACTGTATAGCCAGAGACATTTTTCCAGGACAAGGGGCAACTTCTTCACTCAGAGGGCTGTGAGAGGGTGGAATGAGCTGCCAGCACAGGTGGTACATGCAAGCTCGATTTCAATGGTTAAGAGAAATTCAGATAGGTACATGGAGGATTATGATCCC
Organism: Mobula birostris; assembly: GCF_030028105.1. Lineage (NCBI taxonomy): Eukaryota > Metazoa > Chordata > Chondrichthyes > Myliobatiformes > Myliobatidae > Mobula > Mobula birostris. The sequence continues at coordinate 135,329,878 of NC_092377.1, forward strand.
GGTGCAGGTCAATGGGAGTAGGCAACTTTAATGGTTCGGCACAGACTAGATGGGCCAAAGGGCCTGTTTCTGAGCTGTACTTTTCAATAACTCTATGATTCTAGGTAGTATAATTTTAAGATGACTAGAGGGAAGTATGGGGGGGGGGGGTGGGTGAGGTGAAGGATGTCAGAGGTGAGTTTTTAATACACTGAGAGTGTGATGCACAGAATGCCCTGTCATGGGGTGGTGGTAGAGGCTGATATATTAGGGACAATTAAGAAACTGTTAGATAAGACAAGGATGATAGAAAATTGGAGGGTTATGTAGGAAAGAAGGGTTAGATTGATCTTAGAGTAGGTTAAATGGTTGGCAAAAAATTGTGGGTTGACCGTGCTGTACTGTTCTATGTCCTTAATAACAATGCAGAATAAAGTGTACAAGCTACCAGAAAAGTGCAGTGCAGATAAAATGCTAAAATGGAAGATCATAACGAGGTAGATTGTGAGGTCAAGAGTCCTTCTTATTGTACAAGAAATCCGTTCAAGAGTCTGGTAGCAGTTTTATAGAAATTGTCCTTGAACTTGGTGATAGATGCTTTCAGACTTGTGGTCTTCTGCCCAGCGGGGGAGGGGAGAAGTCAGAGGGTCTGGGGTGGGTGCGGTCTTTGGTTACATTGGCGGCTTTACTGAGGCAGTGAAATGGGAAAGCAGAGTTGGTTGCTGTGATCTGCTCTGCAGTTTCTTGTGACCGTGGGCAGAACAGTGATACCAAGCTGTGATGCGACAGGACAGAATGCTTTTCACAGCACATTGGCGTTCCCTTTCAGGAAAGTACTGCCCCTTTCAGGAGGGTGGGCAGTAACGTGGGAAAAACTGCCAGGCCGTCCGCTTCAATGTCAAAAACAGAGTCGGAATATTTTTCAATGCCAAGGGTGCACCAGTGCTGGGAGAGACCTGAGTTCTAGACATGAACCACTGAACGTCCGTGGTTAGAAGGTAAATGGAATAATTGCCTAAAACAAAAGTACTATCATACAAGACAAAAGAACCTTTACCATTATTGCGAAGGGTCCTGGGGACATTGCACCCCGAGTGTGGTAACTTACTTATCCCAATACCAGAAATTATTCAGCCTATCGATGCATGAGGAAATCCCATTCATTCCCATTCCACCCCCCCCCCTTTCCCTGTGGCTCTCCATCTCCCCTGCTCACGAATTCCGCCTCAACTGGTTTACCGCCAGGCAGCTTCCAGAACACGATGCCGTCAGGCCTCCCTCACGCAATTCTCTCAATACAGATCGATTCCTCGGATTGGGAGCTTGCCAAAGACGGGACATTAATCCAACTAGGCTGAGACACCCCGCAATCCAGAGAATGAGGGATGATTCTGTTTAAATTACAAAAGTCCTCAGGACTGATGATCAAGTTTTTGACCTGAGACTTTAATTATCTTCCTCTCTCCACAGATACTGCTTGACCTTTGCAGTATTTTTTTCCTTTTATTTTAAATTTCCAGGTTTTTGAAAAATCCTTAAAGAGTTTGGCAGTATATATATATAAGACTGTCATTTCCACTGGCTGGGGTCAAAGTTTGGAGGTAAGAGGTCAGCCAATCAGGATTGAGGTGAGAAGAAATGGCCTCACATAGAGGGCCCGGGTCTTGGGATCACCAACCCCGAACAGTTTACTGAGGGGCCCCCATACAGAGGTGATTTTGAGAATTAATGGATTTGGGATTGGAGTAAGGGAATGGGGCTAAGGTGACAGCTCAGCTGAAGGCTGCAGCAGACAGGACAAACAGAAGGGCCCGGACATACTTTAAATGTGTGTTGTTCTGCCAGTCAGGGGGGATCCTGAGGCAACTGAAGGTGATAGCAGGTGGCACTGAGGAAGCAGATATGGGGGCTCCTGGTTCATTTGTAATGTCTCTTTGTGTAACTGCAGCTCCCCAGCGAGCACGCCACCTTCAGGGTCCCACTGTTCGATCGTTAACATGCTAAACCAGAGACCCACCCATAACCAACCACAAGCCAACTCAGACCCACGGTCCCCGAAAAATGATGAAAACAAAGGGGTGAGGATCCGGAGACCCCTGACCATACAGTCACCCAGGAACAATACTCACTGGAGCCAGAGTGTTCTGTGCACGGACTTCTGTTCAGTTCCTGAAGCAATTCAGCCACAGACTCCTTCTTCGACTCCGCGACACAACTCAGGCTTTCTGTCTCCAGCACTTTGAGGAACGAATGCAGCTCTGAGAAAAGCCGGGCCAGATCTGTGGTAGGAGAGAGAGAGAGATCAAACTCTTCATCACTTGGTAGAGTTACTGCTTTACTGGAGTTGTTGTCGGGAAGGGCGTACAACCCTCAAACACTCATTCCATTCAAGGAAGTCAAAGTACAATTGCAGACCATAATGGGGCCCTAACAGGGCACAATCCTCCTCAAACCTTTCATTCTTTATTGCCCTGTGGACCAGATCCCTGAAGCAACTTCCTGATCTCCATCGTAACGGTGTTTGGGAGGATTTCTGCCACTTGCCTTACCTTTCAGCCATCAGTGGTACCTTCTGCTTTCCTCTCCGATACATCAAACCCCGACTGCCAAGGATGGTGGGCCTTCCTGAGTTTCAGAAGCCTCAGCTAAACTCAGACATCCCACCTCTCCTGGAAGTGCCGGGAGTCTCCCCCATATTAATAGTGGCTCCCTGATGCCCGCAAATTATATACAATGTCCCGGAAATCAATTTTTTTGAGAGCGAGTGAGAGAGCACGAGAGCGAGAGAGAGGGCAAGAGAGAGCGCATGAGAGAGAGCGAGAGAGCGTGCGAGAGAGAGAGCGACAGAGCGAGAGAGGGAGAGAGTGAGAGAGAGAGCAAGAGAGAGAGAGAGAGAGAGCAAGAGAGAACGCGAGAGCGACCACAAGAGAGAGAGCACGCCATGGCAGAGTGTTCCAAAAAAAGAAAATATAAAACGTACGTCACCCCAGACTACACTAAAGTGTACCCCTGCCTAATAGGGGTCAAAATAATGACAGTGTTGCTCGCTGCACTGTTTGCAACAGTGACTTTTCTATTGCCCATGGTGGGTTAAGACTGTAAAAGACATGCTGAAGTGAGTTTATCAGGTGTCATTCATTCATTAGCATAGCTAACGTTATTTAAACTAGCTGGCTAGCTGCTAAGGAGCTACTCTATTGCAGACATCCCACCTCTCCCGGAAGTTCCGGGAGTCTCCCGCAATTTGATGGTGCTACCTCCCTGAAATGAGTTTTTGCAGGGTGGGATGTCTGGCTAAACTTCCCCACCCCTCTCTCCTGCCTCAGATTTACCATGCTGGTCACAGATGCTAAAATCCTTTCAGGTGTCACCTTGACACATCCTGTTGAGCAGCTCGGGGTATTCTGGAGTTAAAAATATAGAGAATGGAAACAGGCCCTTGGTTCAGCCTCTGTGCTGATCAGCAGTCTCCATGACACCAATCTTACATCAGTCTCATCTCCTTCCTGTACTCATCAGCTCTCTCCAGCCATCCCCTCACCTACATATCCGGGTAATTAACTCACCAATACGCACGTATCCGGGACGCGGGTGGAATCGGAAGCACCTGAGGAACAATGTTCCCCCTAAGGTGTGCGCACGCACACATCTCTTGCTACAAGCGCACAAAGAAATTTAAACTGCGCACGGAAGCTTGTCACCCTCTACCACGTTGGCCTGTTAAGTATATTTCACGATCGTACACAATCACGTCTCCTTTTCTGATTGTTGACGCGGATGCTGTTGACAACGTGGAGTTTGCGATATTTATCTGCAGATTTTAAAACTGACTTATTTATACTGTTTTTACTGAAGAAGTTATTGATTCACTATGTCGAATTCCAAAGAAGCAAAGGGCGTGAAGTGCTAAAGAACTGCTTGTTCACTTAAAGCAGAATGGCTTAATGAAACAGTAGAAACCTCTACACCGAAAGCTCGTGAGGTCAGGAACGTGCAGCTACGAGAAATATTTCTGTACAATACAGAAACTGGTGTTACCTGTGTGTATTGTCACGATGCAAAAGTTGCTGGAGAACTTGCAAGTGGGAAGAAGTGGAGTGATATTTGGAAATTTGACTTTTTAAAACATCATTTAGCAAGCAAATCACATATGGATGGTGTGCAAAAGCTCTGGTGAGAAAATCCTTCATTACTTGCTGCAGGCCTGCTACGTATGTTTTGTGAGAGTGCAGATGAATGAGAGCGAAAATGATCAGACCCAGAGGAGATCAAAGTTCTTATTTGCAGTGTTTTGCGAGCTGTTACAATGAGTACCACTAGGTATAAAATTCAGAGCGCACATGTTGTCGTCACTGGGCAAAAAACTGCACAGCGCAAGATGTTTGCACACACTGGTCATTGCAGATTAGAGGGAACATTGACGAGGAGCTTACGCAGTCACAAGGAAAATGTGCAGACTCCATGTAGACATCGGGCAAGGTTGAGATCGAACCCAGGTCGCTGGAGCAGTGAGGCAGGGGGCGGTTGAAGAGAATTATTCTTGCAAGAGTCATGGTGCAAAATTATTCTGAGTGGAACTGCTAGAGTTCCCCAGCTCGGGGGTGGGGGGGGGGACCTGGCTCAGGGTCGGGAGGGGGTGGGGTGCAGACATCAGGAGGAAGGGACAAACAAGGAAAATAAGTCACAGGATAGGAGCGATGTGCAGGTGGACCCGCACACAAGAGCACTGTCCTTCTGACGAGGCATGTGAGATCCCCTGATTGTGGCACATCACAGTGAGGGTCTTGTCCCATTCATTCACAGCCCGAAGAAGTGGCTACGCTGTGAAAATGAATGTGCTGTACTTGCTGTGAGAGTGAATGGTTGGTTCAGAGCTGAATGAAGCAGTCTATAAACACTTTATCTCCCGGCGCCCGTCACAAAGCTGCTCCTTGTTACTATCGATCAGATCTGAATCTCCTTGTGTTTGGGGACATCGCTCCCTATTTTCGTAGAACATAACAGCACAGTACAGACCCCTCGGGTCATGATGCTGTGCTGCCCTTTTAAACTACTCTGAGGTCAATCTAACCCTTCCCTCCTACTTAGCCCTCCACGTTTTTCTAGCCTGAGAGTTCCTTGAATGCCCTTAATGTGTCTCCCTTTACCAATTCTGCCGGCAGGCCGCTCCACACACCCACCACTCTCAGTGTAAAAATCTTATCTCCGACATCCCCTATACTTTCCTCCAAACACCTCCCCTCACATTAGCCACTTCCGTCCTGGGAAAAAGTCTCGGCCTGTCCACTCGATCTGTGCCTCTTGCCATCTTGTACAGCTCCATCAAGTCACATCTCATCTTCCTTCACTCCAAGAGAAGAGCCCCAGCTCAACCTATCTTCAGAAGTCTCGCTCTCTAGTCCATGCAGCGTCCTGGTAGATCTCCCCTCAAGCTTCCATAACCTTTCTATAACGAGGCGACCAGAACTGAACATAATACTCCAAGCGTGGTCTAACCAGGGCTTCATCGAGCTACAACATTATCTCACGGCTCCTGAACTCAAGCCCCTGACTAAGGAAGGTCAACATACCATACAGCTTCCTAACAGTTTTATCAACCTGCACTACAACTTTGAGGGAACTATGTGAAACCTGAGATCCCTCTGTTGCTCCACACCGTTAAGAATCCTGCCATTAACCCTATATTTTGCCTTAAAATTCAACATTCCAAAACGGATCACTTTACACTTTTTCCACGATGAACTCCACCTGCCTCTTCTCGGCCCAGCTCCGTATCTCCCTACTCCCTTCTTGAACAAAGAAATCACAGCTGTCACCCTCCAATTATCTGGTACTGGCCAGTGAGTTTACAAAGATCATCGCCAAAGGCACAGCAATCTCTGCTCTTACTTCCCGTAGTAACCTGTAGCATATCCCTTCCAGCCCCCAGCACTTACCTGTCATCTTGTTTTTCAAGAGTCCCAACACATCCTCATTAACATCAACATCTAGCATATCCTCATAAATGTCAAAGTCCCTTTCACTGGCGAATACTGAAGCAAAGCAATCATTAAGGGCTCTCCCTACCTCCTCTGACTCCAGGCAAGTTTCCTCTACTGTCTCTGATTGGTCCTATCTTCATTCTAGGTATCTACCTGTTCCCCAACTACAGTGGCATGCAAAAGTTTGAGCACCCCTGGTCAAAATTTCCGTTACTGTGAATAGTTAAGTGGGTAGAAGATGCACTGATCTCCAAAAGTCATAAAGTTAAAGATGAAACATTCTTTTCAACATTTTAAGCAAGATTAGTGTATTATTTTTGTTCTGTACAATTTTAGAGTGTGGGGGGGGGGAAGGAAAGGAGCACCACAAAAAAGTTTGGGCAGCCCAAGAGATTTGAGCTCTCAGATAACTCTTACCAAGGCCTCAGACCTTAATTAGCTAGTTAGGGCTATGGCTTGTTCACATTCATTGTTAGGAAAGGCCAGGTGATGCAAATTTCAAAGCTTTATAAATACCCTGACTCCTCAGACCTTGTCCCAACAATCAGCAGCCATGGGCTCCTCTAAGCAGCTGCCTAGCTTTCCGAAAATTAAAATAAATGATGCCCACAAAGCAAGAGAAGGCTATAAGAAGATAGCAAAGCATTTTCAGGTAACCGTTTCCTCAGTTCGTAATGTAATTAAGAAATGGCAGTTAACAGGAACGGTGGAGGTCAAGTTGAGGTCTGGAAGACCAGGAAAACTTTCCGAGAGAACTGCTCATAGGATTGCTAGAAAGGCAAATCAAAACCACCGTTTGACTGCAAAAGACCTTCAGGAAGATTCAGCAGACTCTGGATTGATGGTGCAGCGACACCTGCACAAATGCGACCTTCATGGAACAGTCATCAGAAGAAAACCTTTCCTGCGTCCTCACCACAAAATTCAGTGTCAGAAGTTTGCAAAGGAACATCTAAACAAGCCTGGTGCATTTTGGAAACAAGTTCTGTGGGCTGATGAAGTTAAAGTAGAACTTTTTGGCTGCAATGAGCAAAGGTATGTTTGGAGAAAAAAGGAGGCACAATTTCATGAAAAGAACATCTCTCCAACTGTTAAGCACGGGGATAGATTGATCATGCTTTGGGCCTGTGTTGCAGCCAGTGGTACGGGGAACATTTCACTGGTAGAGGGAAGAATGAATTCAATTTATCAGCAAATTCTGGAAGCAAACATCACACCGCCTGTAAAAAAAAAGCTGAAGATGAAAAGAGGATGGCTTCTACAACAGGATAATGATCCTAAACACACCTCAAAATCCACAATGGACTACCTCAAGAGGCGCAAGCTGAAGGTTTTGCCATGGCCCTCACGGTCCCCTGACCGAAACATCATCGAGAATCTGTGGATAGACCTCAAAAGAGCAGTGCATGCAAGACGGCCTTAAGAATCTCACAGAACTAGAAGCCTTTTGCAAGGAAGAATGGGCGAAAATCCCCCAAACAAGAATTGCAAGACTCTTAGCTGGCTACAGAAAGCGTTTACAAGCTGTGATACTTGCCAAAGAGGGTGTTACTAAATACTGCCATGCAGGGTGCCCAAATTTTTGCTTCAGGCCCTTTTCCTTTTTTGTTATTTTGAAACTGTAAAAGTTGGAAATAAAAAAAAGTAATCTTGCTTAAAATATTAAAGAAATGTGTCATCTTTAACTTTATGCCTTTTGGAAATCAGGTCATCTTTTACTCGCTTAGCTATTCACAGTAACAGATATTTTGACCAGGGGTGCCCAAACTTTTGCATGCCACTGTATATGTAAAACGCCTTGGGGATTTTCTTAATCCAATTTGCAAGGCTTTCTCATGCAGCCCTTCCAGCTTTGTTTTCCTTGTTTTGTAAATGGTAGATTAACTCCATTAAGGGGTAACCTGATGATAAATTCAACAAATAGGCTGCAAAACTTCCCACTGGGTTCTCTGAAGCAAAGCGCTGGCACAAACAGAGGTTAAACTTTCAAAGGGTCACTATTGGGAAAGACCTGCAGCTGGCTCTCTCCATCCACACAGCGGACTAATTAGTTCGTAAAATAGTCAAGTTATTTTAAACACAAAGTACAGGGTTGAGCTGGAGTGCAGTACTGAAGGATGGGAAAGGGAGAGGGGAGTGTGTGTGTGTGTGTGTGTGTGTGTGTGTGTGTGTGTGTGTGTGTGTGTTTGTGTATGAGCGTGTGAGTCTGTGAGTGTGTATGTGTGTGTATATGTGTGTGAGTGCGTGTGTGTGTGTGACAGAGCATGTGTGTGTGAGTGTGTGTGCGTGAGTGTGTATGTGTATGTGAGTGTGTGCATGTATGTGTGCATGCGTGCGTGTGAGAGAGAGCATGTGTGTATGTCTGTGTGTGTGTGAGAGTGTGTGAGTGTGTGAGTCTGTGTGTATGTGTGTGTGTGAGTCTGTGTGTGTATGTGTGTGTGTGAGTGTGAGCGTGTGTGTGAGTGTGTGTGTGAGAGTCTGTGAGTGTGTGTGTGAGAATCTGTGTGTGTGAGTGTGTGTGTGTGTGAGAGTCTGTGTGTGTGTGTGTGTGTATGTGTGTGTGTGTGAGAGTGTGAGTGTGTGTATGTGTGTGTGTGAGTCTGTGTGTGTATGTGTGTGTGAGTGTGAGCGTGTGTCTGTGAGTGTGAGTGTGTGTGAGAGTCTGTGTGTGTGAGTGTGTGTGTGTGTGAGAGTCTGTGTGTGTGTGTGTGTGTATGTGTGTGTGTGTGTGAGAGTGTGAGTGTGTGTGTGTGTGTGTGTGTGTTTGTGTGTCTGTGAGTGTGAGTGTGTGTGTAGGATGAGGGTGGGGTGGACGGTGTAGATGGAATACCAGATATCGGAGAGGCAGTACTGAGTGACCCGGAACACTGCACTGTCAGATGTGCCGTCTGTCCAGTACAATGTCAGACCCTGTCAGGTGGAGCGTAACAGATCCCAGGAAAGGACACCCCTTCACATCCACCTTTCAAACAACACCACAGAACTGATACTCTGGTCTCTCACTCTACTGACCGTGAGAATCTGCTGTGCACAACTGGCTTCAGGGTTCCAAGGTCAAGGTGAAAAGCACATCAACTTTGAACTTTGAAAGTCATTGGTGTTACTGGGATGTCATGAGGTTGTGAGCAAAAGGCGGAAGAACAGAGAGTCTCTCCTGGTTTTGTTAAATTTGTAGCTTTTTATCAAAGTTAGCTCATAATCAGAATTATTAACACTAACATGAATTTGATATTCTACAGCAGCCGTACAATGCAATACGTAAAAAATACTATTAACTTACAGCAAGAAATAGATAGTGCAACAGAGGAATGGTGAGGTGTTTGTGGGACTGTGGGCCGTTCAGGGAAGAAGCTGTTCCTAAAACGCTGAGTGTGGGTCTTCAGGCTCCCGTACCTCCTCCTCCTTGATGGTAGTAGAGCGAAGAGGGAAATATCCTGGGCTACGGAGGTCCTTAACATCGCTGCTGCCTTTTTGAGGCATCTCCTTTCGAAGATGTCCTCGATGCTGGGGAGGCCGGTGCCTATGATCAAGCTGGCTGGGTTTGTGATTTCCTGCAGCGTCTTCCTGTGATCCCTCCGTGACAGCCGGTGACACTCCTCCGTCACCGGGAGGGAGATGCCTCGTTGGAGTAACTCCACCGCTGGCGGGGGCATTCCATCCCTCAGCTGCCCCGTCCAATTGCTTAAAGATCTCATTCCCACACATTCCTCACCTGAAACTGGCTTGTCAAGCAAGGCCTCCCCAACTAATCTGTGGCAATAATTTCTGCTGGTCCTTGAAAACCACGGCTAGGTTGTAGAATCAAGCCAAGCTGTGTTTGAAGAAGGATCAGGCGTCCCGCTACCAGCTGTAATCACTTGCACATTTCACAACTCCTGCCACTAAATTCTGTAAACATTATGCTCCCTCCCGTTCTGCCTGAGGCACTGTGTTTAAAGAAGATAATATTTCTTTGCCAGACAATAGCAGGCCTCCCCAAATGTATATCGGAACTAAAGCATACTCATTCCTAGCCTGACCTTTCTGTAGGAGTCAAGGCAGTGCTGAGGATCTGGGGGGTTGGGGATGGAAAATTCACTGAGGTAGCCCTTGACAACAGGTATTTTTTGGATTGCAGTCTGGCAGGAATTAGTCTGAGAGCTCCCTGAGCAAGCCCTCGTTGTCCTTCGCAGTCCTGATGGTGAGTCCTCACCCGGAATGCCAGCCTCAGCTTTGCTTTGACGGTCAGTCACTGACTATCCACAGGTTGAAAAAAGACAACTGGATCTCCTCCCCTGTCCCCAAGTCTTGTGTGTGTCAGCCTCTGACACTCTCTCCCCGCTGTGTTGGTGTAGGAGATCCTCCCTCCCTCATCACAACAAGCCTGCTGAGGGACATAACCTGCACGCCCCCCCACCCAAACATCCGACTGACCGCTAACCTCCCACTTCAGGGCTGGGGGGTGGGGGGAGCCCTGCATTGTCTCAGGGACCACCTTTCATTGAGACCAGCTCCAATCTTGGAGGATATTCCAACGGGGCAGGCTCCACCTGAACCAGCTGGGGCCAGACTCCTGGCAAATCCCATAACTAGGGCTGCAGATAGGGCTTTAAACGAAATAGTGGTGGTGGGGGCGGGTTAACAGGTTGAAATAGTGAGGATAAAGTAAAAGGGAAGGAGAATGCGAAAGTTGCCAGAGTTTCAGACAAAAATTTAGAAGCAGATAAGAATTTAATTTCTGTTAACATGGAGACAAATTTGAAAAGTATGATGAATATAGGACTGAATATGTTAAATTTGAATGCAAATGCAAGGTGGTAAATGATTTTGTAATGCAGTTAGAAATTGATACATATGATGACGGCATCACTGAGTCATGGTTGAAAGAAGATTACAGTTGGGAGTTTAACATCCAAGGATAGATTAGATTAGATTAGATTAGGTTCAATTTTATTGTCATTGTGCCGAGTACAGATACAAAGCCAATGAAATGCAATTAGCATCTGACCAGAAGTGCAAAAGAATAGTGTTATTTACAAATTAACTGTGAATAAAAAGTAAGTGCTGCAGCACACAAATATAAAAGTACTGAGACAGTACAACATGGGTGCAATACTGCTTAGAGCCGTGATGTGAGTTTCAGCAGGGTCACAGCCTCAGGGAAGAAGCTCTTCCTGTGCCTGCTGGTGTGGGAGCGGAGGCTCCTGTAATGCCTACCGGATGGGAGGAGAATAAAAGGTCCATGGTTAGAGTGAGATGCATCCCTGATAATGCTTTTCGCCCTGCCCAGGCAGTGTTTATGGTAGATGTTCTCAATGGTGGGCAATTGGGTGCCGATAATCCGCTGGGCAGTTTTCACCACCCGCTGGAGTGTTTTGCGGTCCAATACGGGACAATTGCCATACCACACTGAGATGCAGTTGGTGAGTATGCTCTCAATGGTACAGCGGTAAAAGTCTGTCAGTATCCTGGGACAGAGGTGAGTTTCCTTGACGCTCCGCAGGAAATAAAGGTGCTGTTGCGCCTTTTTGACCAGGATGGAGGAGTTCAGGGACCAGGTGAGATCCTCGGAAATGTGGACACCAAGGAACCACATCATGTCAAGCAGGTGGGCCGAAGGGGTGGGGTATCTCTGTTGGTGAAAAACAGTATCAAATCCTTAGAAAGAGGTAACGTATGTTTAGAAGATGTAGAACCCTTGTTGGTAGAGTTAAGGGTAAAAAGACCCTGTTGGGAGTTATATACAGTCTTCTAAGTAGTAGTCAGGATGTGGGATACAAATTACAATGGGAGATAGAAAAGACAAGTAAAAAGGGCAACGTTGCAATAATCATGGGGGATTTCAATATGCAGCTAGATTGGGAAAAGCAGGTTGGTGCTGGATCTCGAGAGAAGGGATTTGTGGAATGCCTATGAGATGGCTTTTCGGAACCGGAAAGGAAATTCTGGATTAGGTGTTGTGTAATGAACCAGTGTGGCGGCTCGCCCATGCAGCAAGTGAACCGGCTCCAGCGGTCGCCGGCGAACGCACAGCCAGCGGCAACCGAGAGGACTCTGAGTGCGGGGCAGACCTCGGCCCGGAGGCCGACGTCGCTTCGGCCCCACAGAGAGCGAGGGTTGCTGGGAGCGGTGCTTAAGCGCGCGCCGATTCAAACAGTAAACGGTTCAACCCGACCCTGCTCGAGTCAGTGTCTTGTTTTCACTCGTAGCGTATCAGCGCGACTACATTGGTGACCCCGATGGTCCAAACGGGATTTGGACCAAAGATGATCGACTCTTCATCTGTTCACACAGTTTCGCTAAAACTGCCAACTTTCTGGACGCTGCGACCACGCGTGTGGTTTGACCAAGCAGAAGCCCAGTTCCAGATTCGGCAGATACCTTCGGATTCCACACGTTACTATTACGTGGTGAGCTCCCTTGACCAGGAGACAGCCGCACGGGTTGGGGATTTCATACAGTCACCCCCCAAAGAAGGCAAATATGCAAGCATTCAAAGCGCTGGTCATAGAGACCTTTGGCCTATCCCACCATGAATGGGCGGTGCGGGTACAGCGTATGGGCGGCCTGGGTCACCGCGCACCATCAGCCCTGATGAGCGACATGCTGGCACTGACAGACGGCCATAAGCCTTGCCTGCTGTTTGAACAGATCTTCTTGGAGCAAATGCCAGAAGACATCCGCCTCCTGCTAGCGGATGAAGACTTCAGAGACCCGCACGGGATGGCTGCCCTAGCAGACGTGTTTTGGCGGACCAAACAAATTGGCGGAACCACCATCGGAATTAGTGCTGCGGCACGGCCGAAAGCCCAGCCCTCCCACACCCCAGCAGCGGAGCACCGAACACCCTCACCAAGGGACGGCACCGCTTCTGAGACTTGGTGTTTTTAATCATCAAAGTTGGGGTTCCGGGGCCCGCCGCTGCCAACCGCCATGCTCGTTCCAGGGAAACACCAGGACCAGCTGTCGCTGACAGCTACGATGGCTGGTCACCGTGATAGCCTCCTCTACGTTTGGGACAAGCTCTCCGGGCGAAGATTCCTGGTGGACACGGGGCCAGAAATCAGTGTCCTACCCTCCTCGAGCCACGATACCTGATCCAGAAGAACAGGACCGGAACTTACGGCAGCTGCCAGCAGCACCATCCGCACCTACGGCACAAGAACCGTTCCCTTGCAGTTCGGTTCCAGCGGCTTTACATGGACATTTACGCTGGCCGCAGTATCACAGCCATTGCTGGGTGCGGACTTCCTCCGCCTGCACTGCCTGCTCGTGGATTTGGAGGAACGATGATTGGTTGATGCGAAGATGTTCCAGACTTTCTCCCTCGGTGAGGCCAGATTACCGGCCCCGCACCTGGACTCTGTCACTCATTCCAACAACGAGTTCACCAGAGTGTTATCGGAGTTCCCATCTATCATCACGCCACAGTTTTCCTCAATGGACCCCAAGCACGGCGTGATGCATCACATCCCCACACAGAGACCTCCCCTTCATGCCCGGTCCCGCAGGCTACCGCCCGACAAGCTCCGCCTCACGAAAGAGGAATTCAAGAAGATGGAGATGGGGATGGTGCGGCGTTCCGACAGCCCGTGGGCCTCCCCACTCCATATGGTGCCCGAGTTCGCGGTGAGTGGAGACCGTGCAGCGACTATCGGAGGCCGAACGACGCCACCACGTCTGATCGCTAGCCGGTACCGCACATCCAGGACTTTACGGCCAACCTGCGCGGGGTGCGCATCGTTTCGAAGATTGACCTGGTCCGAGGGTACCATCAGATCCCAGTCCACTCGGATGAGGTACCCAAGACAGCCCTCATTAGCCCCTTTGGCCTGTTCGAGTTCCTCAGGATGCCGTTTGGGCTCAAAAACACGGCGCAGACTTTCCAGCGCCTGATGGACGCAGTAGGGCGAGGTCTGGACTTTCTGTTCATCTACCTGGATGACAAACTTATTGCCAGCCACTCGCGCCAGGAACATCTAGCACATCTACACCTGCTCTGCCGCCGCCTAAGTGACTACGGACTGGCTATCAACCCTGCCAAGTGCCAGCTCGGCCTATCCGCCATCGACTCCTTGGGACACCGGATCGACCGCCATGGAGCTGTTCCTCTGCCGGCAAAAGTTGAGGCCATCCGCCAAGTCGCCAGGCCCAGCACTGTTAAAGGCCTGCAGGAGTTTGTTGGGATGGTTAACTTTTACCACCATTTCCTGCCCTCAGCGGCCTGGATCATGCGGCCCCTTTTTGGCTTGATGTCCGGCGAGTTCAAAGAGGTCACCTGGACAGAGGAGGCGAAGGCAGCTTTCGAACAAGCCAAGAACGCGCTAGCTAATGCCACGCTCCTAGTCCACCCCCGTGTCGACATCCCCACTGCCCTCACTGTGAATGCCTCCGACACGGCAACTGGCGGCGCGCTCGAGCAGCTCACCAAAGGTCAGTGGAAGCCGCTCGCTTTTTTTTAGCCGGCACCTACGACCCGCCGAACTTAAGTACAGCGCTTCCGACAGGGAGCTGCTGGCCCTGTACCTTGCCACCCGGCACTTCAGGTACTTCCTGGAGGGGAGGGAGTTCACGGTCTTCACAGACCACAAACCCCTCACTTTCGCATTTGCCAAAGTGTTGGACCCGTGGTCGGGCGGCCAACAACGCCATCTGTCATACATCTCGGAGTTTACCACCACGATCAAGGTCATCTCTGGGAAGAACAACGTGGTGGCAGGCGCGCTGTCACGAACCTCCGTCCAATCAGTGCCCTCTCTGTCTCTGGGGGCGGATTATGCGGCGTTATCTGAGGCGCAACGGCTGGACAGCAAGATGCTGGTGTACCAAACCGCAGTCTCAGGACCCCGCCTCGAAGACATACCCACTGGGCCCGAAGGTAATGAGCTCCTTTGCGATGTGTCCACCAGGCAACCTCGGCCCATTGTCCCGACCGCTTGGAGGCACCGCATTTTCAACGCTTTGCACGGATTAGCCCACCCTTCCATCGGGGCGACCATCCGGCTGATTGCAGACAGGTTTGTGTGGCATGGCCTACGCAAGCAGGTCGGGCACTGGGCCAGGACATGCACGCACTGTCAAACATCTAAAATCCAGAGGCACGTGAGGGCCTCTCTGCAACCCTTCCAGCCGACACATAGGAGGTTTGAACATGTCCACATGGACATCGTCAGCCCACTGCCGGTTTCGAGAGGAGCGAGATACCTGGTCACCATGGTGGACAGGTTCACGAGATGACTGGAAGCTGTCCCACTTGCTGACATGGCCACGGAGACATGCGCCAGAGCCCTGATTACCACCTGGGTGGCACGGTTCGGACTCCCAGCCCACGTCACTTCAGACAGGGGTGCGCAGTTCACATCGGCTTTGTGGTCTGCACTGGCACAAATATTCGGAACCCAGATCCACCGAACGACTGCTTACCACCCGCAGTCTAACAGCCTGGTGGAACGTTTCCACAGGCACTTGAAGTCAGCCCTGATGGCACGCCTCCGAGGGCCAGACTGGGGGACGAACTCCCCTGGGTGCTGCTTGGTATCTGCACGGCACCCAAGGAGGACCCGGCCGCATCATCGGCCGAACTTGTTTACGGTGCTCCGCTCACAGTTCCCGGTGAGTTTGTGCCAGCACCCCGTGGCCCAGAGGACACACCTGCTGGGGTCCTAACTAGACTCCGGGAGCGGCTTGGAACACTCGCTCCAGTCCCGACGTCCCACCACGGAGCAACACCCTCTTTTGTGCCCAGGGACCTACAACAGAGCAAGTGTGTTTTCGTTCGCCGAGGCGCGCACAGACCACCCCTGCAGCGACCATACGAGGGACCCTACAAGGTGGTGCGCCATAATGGAGCGACCTGCGTTCTCGTCATCGGCGGTCGGGACGAGACTTTTACCATTGACCGTCTCAAACCGGCGCATCTGGTGCTTGAACGCCTGGTTGCGGTACCACCCCCACGACGTCGAGGCTGGCCACCTAAAAAACCCGAGAGTGTGGCTGCGGAATCTGCCCCTCCTTTCGCCGATTCCGGGGGGCGAGGCTCGCCCATGCAGCAAGTGAACCGGCTCCAGCAGGCACTGGCGAACCCGCAGCCAGCGGCAACCGAGAGGACTCTGAGTGCAGGGCAGACCTTGGCCTGGAGGCAGACGTCGCAGAGAGCGGGGGTTGCTGGGAGCGGGGTACTTAAGCGCACGCCGATTTAAACGGTAAATGGTTCAACCCGACCCTGCTCAAGTCAGTGTCTTGTTTCCACTCTTAGCGTATCAGCGCGACTACACCAGATTTGTTTAGGGAGCTTAAGGTAAAGGAACCCTTCGGAGGCAGTGATCACAATTCGCTCTACAGTTCCAGAGGTTGAAACTAAAATGAGATGTATCAGTGGGGTAAAGGCAATTACAAAGACATGAGAGAGGAGCCGGCCAAAGTTGATTGGAAGGGGGCACAATCAGGGGTGACAGTAGAACAGCAATGGCTGGAATTTAACTTAGAAGACACGGGATCATTTAATCCCAAACAAGAACAAGCGACCGTGGTCGGCAAGGGAAGTCAGAACAGCATAAAAGCAAAAGAGAAGGCATACTGGGTCAACAGACTATTGCCAGACAGTTTCTAACCAGCATCAATCGCGTGCACTTGTGTGGTCGTTAAGACACTACTCTGTGTTGAGAGCGAATGGTTTTTAAATAGCGTCAGTTGCATGTGCTTGTCTTCAAAAAGCAGCGATTTTTGTCACTGATAGTTGGTGAGAAGTGAGCAGTAATACAATTCAGACCTGTTTAGCTCACTGCGGTTTCAAGCATTTAACTTGCAGGTGCTGGAGACAGCCAGGAGTGAAAATGAAACAATTTCACTACTTCAGCAATTAGAAACTACGAAGAATTTGAAAGTATCGACACCGATTTTGACTACTACAATGAAAATGAAGAGTTGGAGGATGCAATCGTCAAAAATCATTATATGAAGAAGGGTCTTGGCCTGGAACATTGACTGTCTATTCATTTCCATGGCTGCTGCCTGGCCTGCTGAGTTCCTCCAGCATTGTGTGTGTGTCGCTTTGGAGTTCCCGTATCTGCAGACTCTCTCGTGTTTATTATATGAAAACAGTCCATTATCTGCAATGTGTCTGCAATGATTTTGTTCACTTACAGTCAATCCAGAGAGCACAGCAGCGTACACTGGAGGAATTCCTCTGCTGATAACTATTAGGAACTAATAATCAGTTTTATAGTACTGTAGCAGTGTTGATAGTGTTCTGTATTTCCCCACAAAGCACAGTGACCTAGGCAGGTTTCGGACCCGGACTAATCAATCGCGAGGGACAACAGAGCTACAACAGCCCCCACCTCCAGCTGGAGTGTATGTCCACCGACCCTCGACATTCACTCGCGGTACGACCCTCACCCCCACTACCAGCCTAATTAATGCAGACTACTGGTGTTTTAACGGCGGGGAAGACCCGCTCTGGTCTGCCTGACCGGAGTGCATCCTTGACCCAGGACAAGAGGTCGTGTCGCTGTGGTGAGTGACTCCCCTTCTGGCAGCTCCGCGGTATGGCGGAATACTCGCGGTGTGCCTCGGGGAGGTTGACACCGTTGTGCACAAAGAAGCCCTCTTGACTGGCATTCTATCCACACAACCCCCTCCCACCCCGCAAGTATGTGTTCCTACGCCTTCTATTTTAATTAGAGAGACTGTACAGCTACAGGCTCTTCTGGCCCACAGGCCTGTGCTGCCCTGTTACACTAATGTGCCCAATTAACCGATAGGCCTGTGTGTCTTTGCAGTGTGAATGGAAACCGGGGCATCAAGAGGAAAACTGACTGGCCACAGGGAGAATGAACAAACTCCTCACGAACAACAGCAGGATCTGAACCCAGGCCTCTGGCACTGTATTAGATTTGCGCCGCCGAGCCGCCCCGCACAAACACGGCACTCTGTGTCCGGAACTCGGGATATAGAGTCAGTAGCTCAAGAGATACTTCAACCCCAGGGCCTCGGATGTTCTGATGTTCTCCAGGGTCACCCGGATACCCCCCAAACCAGTCTTCACAGACCAAGCGCTTCGGGCCGTGAGGGGCTGCCCTCCCCTCGGGCTGGACGGGGAACGATGTCACTGCTCCCTCGTTGCAGCTGGCTCTGGCTCCTGGAGTGGAGGAGCACGCGTTCACCAGGCCCCCGCTGGCCGCAGCAGACAGCCCTGCCCCACATATGCGGGGCGGCCCCCGTCCCAATGAAACTGAACAAGTTGGCACGCGGGTGGATGAAACCAGAGCCTAGACCACACAATGAACAATGAAAGCTGTAAAGTCCTTTCGAGTCCGATGGGAAGAGAATAAGATTCAGGGCAGCTGCCGCAGGCTCTGAATCATCTTACCGTCAACGGTGCACCGGTGATGAGCTCAACCCAACAGCCCGGCGGCCATCGGCGAAAGCTTGCGACAGTTTGCGCTCGGCCTCATGTTCTTAATCCACGCAGAAATCCCCTAACCCCCGACCGTCAATCTAAGGTGCGAGCAATGGCGGTGTGGGTAGGGCAGAGAGAGCTGGTGGGAGGAGAAGTGGGTGGGAGAGGGACGATGCTCCTCTGAGTGTGGGTACGAGGGGTGGGTCGTGAGGGGTAGTCACAAGGGTGTGGGGTGGGATGGTGGGGAGCTGATGGGGTCCTAAGGGTGGGGTTAGGAAGGGGGCCTCTCACAGGGAGAGTCTGGTGAAGGTTAGGGGTGTCCTTCTGAAAACTCTGGTGGTAGGGGAGGGTGGGGGTGTGAGCATGAGGCACCCAGAGACAGCGAGACCCTTCAGTGCCCCACACGGGGAGGTGTGGGGTGGTCCTCTCACCCCCTGCTCCACCTCACCCACCACAGCCGCGCAGAGGTGGTTAGGGGCCATTGGCAGACCCGGAAACGCTGCCGGGACTGTGATCAAGGTGTTCCCGCTCCTTTGTGAGTACCAACTGCTTTAAAGCACAAACGCCCACCTGCGCCCGTGGGAGCACAGCGGGAAGGGGGGAGAGGTTTTACCGGGGCTGTGAAGCGGCGAAGTGCGCTGAGGGTTTTCACTGAGCGTTGGGGGAACAAAGAGGCAGAAACTAAAAGCAGTCACACATAATATCCAAGGAAGTAAAGGAAGTAAATCTGCAGCCGCCCTTCGGTAAGGACCCTACACGCTCCCTTTGCGGGATCTCCTTGCTGTGCCAGTGTGGGCATCACTTCAGGAAGAAGCAGCCCCCTGATATTCAGTAACAAAGCCATCATTTATCTTCCTGAGCACAGGTTACACCCCTCACAATTCAGCAGACCTGATCTGCTGAGTCCCTCCAGCATTTTGTGTCTGTTGCTCAAGATTTCCAGCATCTGCAGAATCTCCGGAGTTTATTATGATTTACGCTGCTCTCTTCCACTTATATAGAATTGACTTTATTTCTTACATCCTTCATATACAGGAGCAGTAAAAATCTTTACGTTACGTCTCCGCCTGAATGTGCAATCTGCAAATTATAGCCATTTGCAATAAATAGTACTCACAGTAAGATATACAACAGAATAGCCAATATAGTTTAGAAATCAATGGTATCAGCATTAATTAATCAGTCTGATCGCCTGGTGGAAGAAGTTGTCCCGAGCCTGTTGGTCCTGGTTTTTATGCTGCAGTACCGTTTCCCTGATGGTAGCAGCTGGAACAGTTTGTGCAGACATCCCACCCTGCAAAAACTCATTTCAGGGAGGTAGCATCATCAATTTGCGGGAGACTCCCGGGAGAGGTGGGATGTCTGCAATAGAGTAGCTCCTCAGCAGCTGGCCAGCTAGTTTAAATAACGTTAACTATGCTAATGAATGAATGACACCTGTTAAACTCACCTCAACATGTCTTTTACAGTCTTAACCCACCATGGGCAATAGAAAAGTCACTGTTGCAAACAGTGCAGCGAGCAACACTGTCATTATTTTGACCCCTATTAGGCAGGGGTACACTTTAGTGTAGTCTGGGGTGACATATGTTTTATATTTTCTTTTTTTGGAACACTCTGCTACTCTGACTTTTTTTGGAACTCTCTCACTCTTGCTCCTGCTCTCACTCGTGCTTGCTTTCTCGCGCTCGCGTGCTCTGTCACTCTCTCTCTCTCGTGGTCGCTCTCACTCGCGCTCTCTCGCGCTTGCTCTCTTGTTCTCTCGCGCTTGCTTTCTTGCTCTTGCACTCGCTCTTTCACTCTCTCTCAAAAAAATCAATTTCCAGGACATTGTATGTAATTTGCGGGCATCAGGGAGCTACTATTAATTTGCGGGAGACTCCCGGAACTTCCAGGAGAGGTGGGATGTCTGGTTTGTGGTTGGGGTGACTCAGGTCCCCAATGATCCTTCAGGTCCTTTTTAAACCCGTCTCTGTAAATGTCCTGAATAGTGGGAAGTTCACATCTACAGATGCGCTGGGCTGTCCACACCACTCTCTGCAGAGTCCTGCAATTGAGGGAAGCACAGTTCCCACACCAGGCAGTGATGCAGCCTGTCATTTGTGCCCCTACAGAAAGTCCTCAGGATTTGGGGACTCATGCCGAACTTCATCAACCGTCTGTACTAATGTCAGGCATGGCAGGGCATCTGTCTGCAAGACCCGACAAAGGATTGCGAGGACTGCCGAGAGGATAATCAGGGTGTTTCTTCCACCCATCGGAGATACTTCCCAGGAACTCTGTGTATGCAGTCAAGGATCCCTCCTGTCCATCCCATTATCTCGTTAACCCCCCTACCATCAGGCAGGAGGTCCCAGAGCATTCGGACAATATAAGAGTTGCCAGAGCTGTATCTCATCCTAGCAGTTTATCCCCCCAGGCCGTAACACAACTGAACCCCCTACCACCACCCGGGTCTCATCACGTCTGAAGCAGCAGTGGCGTAATACTGTTTACCTTCTTATTTGTGTTGTAAATGCACTTTATACTTTGCTAATTTATTTGTGGTAGTATCACTTTATGTGTTGTGTGCGAGTTACATGTACCGTGTTGTGCACCTTGGTCCGGAGGAACGTTGGCTTTGTTTGGCACTATAAGTGTGTACAGTTGAAGGACAATAAACTGAATTTGAACTTCAGTGTCGATTACACAAAGCCTGGTCAATGATTTCTGTTCTGGTTTCTGGAATCCGACGGGTTAAATCTGTGCAGGTTTTCAGTACGGTACTTGCAACTCCAGCCTGGTACAACACTACCGGGCACGGAATGCCTCTGACGTTTACTGTTGTGCTTTAGAACCCCTTCTGTGGAGTTCATCGCCGGCCCCGGGCCCACTCCCACCTCCCTGTGCTGCTGCCACTGGCCTTTGGCTATCGAGACAGCGACATGGAAGAGCACAAGGGCAGAGGCAGCTCAAGTTGTGAAGCTCAGTAAGGCATCAGCTCCGGACTGAACTTCGAAAAATCCTTCCCATAAGGTAAGCAGACAGAGTCATCAGTCGCAGCTGAGAAAAGCTCTCACGTCATCACTAACTCCAGTCCACAAACCCTCTTAATGCTGTTTAGTAACACACAAGTCCACACATGGTCATTGTTAATAATCTTTCTACTTCTGTGAATGAAGTTATTTGTCTTCCCCAGTTGGTCAGCCTGCTTTCTCTGTCGTAAACACAAAGACTTTGCGGATGCTGGAAATCCAGAGCAACGCACAAAATGCTGGAGGAACTCAGCAGGTCAGGAGCTGATGAAGGGTCCTAGCCTGAAACGTCGACTGTTTATTCCCCTCCACAGATGCTGCTCGACCTGCTGGTTCCTCCAGCGTTTTGGGTGTGGCTCCCTTAGTCAGTTCTCCATTGGTCAGCCTGCTCTCTCTGCCAGTCCCCCAGTTGGTTAGCTGATCTGTCAGTCTCTCACTGGCCCCTCTGCCGCACTGATTGGAGGGCTATGGGCCAGGCACAATGGCCAGCAGTGACAAAATGGGCTGAAGGGCCTTCCCCTGTACTGTGTGACCCAGTGACTGGAACAACCACAGTGCAGCCCAGGCTATCCACTGTTGTTCCTGTCTACCTCATTTTGAGAATATTCGGGACAGTGTTCAACTCTCAGTGAGGACGTTCCAAGGACTCTCCACCCTCTGCAAAGGATAAAACTGCCTCATCTCCATCTCAAACGGGCAACCCCTTTGACAGTGAACCCTGGTCCGAGATTCTCCCACAAGAAGAAACATCCTCCCACCCCATGGTGCTAGGGTCCCTCAGGATCTGGCATGCCTCACTCGAGTCCCCTTTCACTATTTCTGAAACCTCCCCTCGTTAGACAACCCCTGTGGGAATTGGACAATGAGCCACCTCTGAGCCCGCTCCAACACACTTGTTAAGTAAGGAAGTCAGTTCTGTCCACAGTACCCGAAAGTAGACTCACCAACACCTTACCTAACTGAACCTTCCCGTCCCTATAGACACATAAACTTCTCTAGCGCCAAACAATGACATTGTTAATGATCAGTTGTACATGCACTCTGCGACTTGTGCCCTGGGACACCAAGTAACACTATGTAAAAGCCACTCGCGTTTACTTAACCTGCCAAAAGGACGATTCCATGCCTCCCCACCCGAGGCTCCGCTTGCTACACTTTTGTGCTCACTGAACGTACGTTTCCCTGCGGCATCTCGCGCGTCCTCTTGCACTTCGTGGCACCGGCAAATGATCAGACCCTGCACAGGAAGAGCCCATGGCGCTAGACCACGACTGCATTCCTGATAACCCCGAGACACAATCCCAGGGTCACAGACAAGAGTCTAACCTTAGGTTCTGCACGATTGGGGTCTACAAGGGGGGGATTGTGACACATCCCTGCCCTTGACCACAAGACTCTGTAGGGAATTGTGGACACAGCTCTGCACACCAGGGTAACCAGCCTCCCCTCCGTGAACTCTGTCTACACTTCAGTAAAGCAGCCACCCGAACATTCTCTCTTCTCCCCTTTCGCATCGGGCAGATAGATACTTTATTGATCCCAAAGGAAGTTACAGTGTCACAGTAGCATTACAAGTGCACAGATATACAAATAGTAGAAGTAAGAAAGAATAAAAACAAGTTACCTTAAAAATGAGATGCACAAGATTTACAAGTCAAAGATTACAAGGTCATTTCCCCGGCTATAGGGCCTGATGGCCAACGGTAAGAATGACCTCGTCTAGCGCTTTCTGAAGCAGCGCAGTTGTCTTAGTCTATTACTGAAAGTGCTCCTCTGTTCAGCCAAGGTGGCATGCAGGGGGTGAGAAACATACAGAAGATACAAAATCCTGAAAGTACATACCACTGGGCTCGAGGACAGCTTCTACCACTATTTAATATCCCCCAGTATGATAAGATGGACTCTGGACCTCACAATCTGCCGCATTCAGAGTCTGCATTTATCTTTTACCTGCACTACATTACTTCTGTAGCTGTTACACTTTATTCTGCATTCTGTTACCGAATGCACCGTGCGATGGTTTAATCTGTACGAACAGTATGCACGACAAGCTTTTCACGGTGTCTCGGTAGTGCAGGGCAGAATAATATAACAGTTAGCATAACGCTTTATAGACAGCGATTAGTGACTGGGGTTCAATTCCTGCCTCTGTCTATAAGGAGTTTGCATGCTTCTCCGATCACCACACGAATTTCCTCCGGCTGCTCAGGTTTCCAAAGACGTCTGGGTGAGGGGTAGTGGGTTGTGAGCAGAAGCACGGCGACAATCACGGGCTGCCCCCCCCCCACACATACGTACTCGTACTGTGACGGTCGTTGATTACAATTGATACATTTCACTGTACGTTTCGATGTGACAAATAAAGCTAATCGTTATGATCGCTCTTTATCCAATCAATTCCAGTTTGAATTCTTCCGATAGGCAGGGGGTAGAGGGAAGGTGGAGAGGAGGAGGGACGGGTTACAGAGGAAGCTGGGGGGCAGTGCAGAGAGGGGAGGGAGAAGAATGTGGCGGGGTGGGGACGAGCAAAGACACAGCCATGGGGAGGGGACTGAGGGTGTGAGGGTGGTGGAGGAATGATTGTGGAGGAGTCGATAGGGAGGTGTGGGCAGTGGAAGTCCGCAGTAGTGGTGATGGAGGCAGCGGCGGGAGTAAGGGCTGGGGACAGGAGGTGAAGGGACTGGGAGAGCGGAGCGAGAGGACAGTTGGGAGTAGGAGAGGTATAGAGATGGGAACTGGAGGGAGGAAAGGGAGTGGAGCAATGTTCCCTCTAATTTTTAGTAGTCAGTGTGCGCAAAAATCTTATGTTGTGCAAATTTTTTTTCCTGTGACAAAAGTATGTGTGCACTGAATGCACACTTGGCACAGTTTATGTAGGTTTACAAAATATTTGACATAAAACTGCAGAGAATAACAACAAAATAACATACATATTTAAGTCACTCAGTTATTTTTTCTCTCTCCTGTCTTTGGCATTTACTCATTCTTTGTAAACTCTATCTAGACTATTAGAACTTCCATCCAATTGATAGCTTTTGATTCTCATTAACATATCCAAATGACATTCGCCTAAATGGTTTCTCAGCTTGTTTTTGAGTTGATTCATTAGGCTAAAGCCTCGCTCACAGTCCGCACTAGACGCAAGAAAGGTTCCCCTAATGTCCATCAACTGTGCAAGGTCGCAAAACTGTTCATTTTGAAGTACAAATGCCACCATTTGAGCAAAGTTTGAAATCAGTTTGGATTTAATTTTTTCTTGCACGGAAAATTTGAAATCATTAAGCTGTCTAAATATTACAGTATTTTCAGCTAGAAAATCATGATATTTTAGACATAAGGCATTAACTTGTTCATCGCCAAATGTGAAGTCACAACCTGCAATTGCGGAGAAATCAAAAGCTGACCATTTTTGTACCTCATCTTCAGGAAACCTTTCTTCTAAATGAACACAAGGACTATTTATAAAAGTCAACAGCAAACTTGTATCTACTGTGACGTTTTCTTCACGTTGTTGGCTTAGCAAAACTTTAACTTTGTCACTCCACGAAACATTGTCTCTCAGATACTGCTTTCTAATCTTGTTAATTTTGCCTCGCGCAAAATGAAGTGAATCAATCGGTGTCAGGCCACTCTTTTGCAGAATGTTGCACAGTGCAGCCAGTTCAACAAAGACATCACTTAAAACCTGTAAAGCTACTTTGTATGTGATGTTTATCAATTTCTTGTGACAGTATTTAGCCACAGAGTCATTTGACTGATCTTTTTCAATAAAAACTTGATAAGCTACCTACAGGATTTGAAACTGATCTTTGTAAACTTTATGATATGAACGCTGTCCGCCAAAGATGGCTGCCGCCGTGATGCAGCTGTACAAACCGGAACAGGAAAGGTGAGGTGATGTAAATTAGTGACGTGCATTGTGGTGTTTGAAAAACCGACTAACTAGTTAACAGAAACATTTAGCTAAAAGATTATTTTCAATAAGTATGATTATTAATTACTACATTATTTTAGGTAACTAACCTTTTGTGCACACATTAATTTCCTTTGTGCGCTGGTTGAAAAACGTGTGCGCACACACAGGCACACAGCTTAGCGGGAACATAGGAGTGGAGGGCTGGAAACAACGGTGTGGGGAGATTTTACCCTGCCTTTCAGGATCTGGGTCCTGCCAACAAGACCAGCTTTTACTGCCCTTGAGAAGGTGGGGTTGAGCCGCCCTTTAGCTACTGTAGTTGATGTGGTGAAGACGCTGCTGGGGAGGTGGCCCAGCGACAAAGGAGGAGCAGCAACTTCATTTTGACATCTCTGACTTGGAGAGAGCCCCAGTGAAGTCTGTCCAAGTCGGAGAAGCTGCTGTGGGTGGTCCCTGTCCTTTGTGCTCACTGACCTTTGTGACCCAAGGTGTTGTTGGGCAGCTTTTTTCAAATTCATTTGCCGGACGTGGGCGTCGTCAGCTCAGCCGACATTTATTGCCCATCCCTAGTTACCCTTGAGAAGGTGGTGATGAGCTGCCTTCTTGAACCGCTGCAGTCCCTGAGGCGTAGGTACACCCATAGTGGGAGGGAATTCCATGATTTTGACCCAGCGACAATGAAGGAACAGCGATATGTTACCAAGTCAGGATGGTGAGTGACTTGGAGAGGGATTTCCAAGTGGTGGTGTTCCAGGTATCTGCTGTTTTCGTCCTTCTAGATGGTGGTGGTCGTGGGTCTGGAAGGTGCTGCCTTAGGAACTTCGGTGTGTTGTTGCAGTGCATCTTGCAGATAGTACACACTGCTGCAACTGTTCAGCGATGGTGGGGGGATTGGATGCTTGTGGAAGGGGGCTGCCTTGCACTGGATGATGTCAAGCTTCTTGAGTGTTGATGGAGCTGCACTCATCCAGGCGAGTGGTGAGTATTCCATTACACTCCTGACCTGAGCCTTGTAGATGGTGGACAGGCTTTGGGAAGTCAGGAGGTGAGTTACATGCCCCAGGATTCCTAGCCTTTGACCTGCTGTGGTAGCCACAGTGTTTATACAGCTCGATCAGTTCAATTTCCTGTCAATGGTAACCCCCAGGGTGTAGATAGGGGATTCAGTGATGGTTTTGCCACTGAATGTCAAGGGACAATGATTAGAGCCTCTCTTGTTGGAGATGGTCATTGCCTGGCACTTGTGTGGCTCCAATATTACTTGCCACTTGTCAGCCCAAGCCTGGCTATTGTCCAGGTCCTGCTGCGTTTGGGTATGAACTGCTTCACTATCTGAGGAGTCACGAATGGTGCAGAACATTGTACAGTCACCTTGGCGAAGTGTATGGTGAGGTCGACAGTTACTGAATAATGAAAGACAGGTAACAGAGAGGGAGGGCTGGTTCAGCATTTTGACCTTTGTTGGAAGATGTAGGTGGAGAGAACAGGGAGAACTGTCCCTAAACCGAATCTTCTGAGGTTCAAAAATGAATCATTCCTCCCCAGGACTGCAAATGTGAAACCTTTCACCTGGTTGATCCGGGGACTGGTTTACAGAGTCAAAGGGGGGAAAGGTGAGTGTTCACAATGGTGAAGGGTGAGACGTTTGTCTGCCAGTGGCCCAGTGTGTGAGCTCTCAAACTGCAAGACATCGATTGGCAGGTTTGTAAAAGGAAGTGTGAGGGAAGGCTTTGGGACTGGTGAGGTAGGCTCTCACCAACTTAAACAATCAAAAATGTTTAAATTTACAAAAAAAAAACTAAATAATAAACCCTGGGAGCTTGACAAAGCTCAGTCAACAGTTGAGTTTTATGTCAGATTTTGCCACCTAAGTGAGAATATAGCAAAACTACTGAGTCAAATGAACATAGAAAAGTATACAAACTTTGCCGGTAATTATTGTCTATTCATACATGCAGTTTTTCTATATTTTTAAAGAGTAAAAGATCTTTTACTGGGGGAAGGTGTTGGTTATTTCTGTGGTAGAGGGAGATAGCAGACTGTGAGGCAGGTAGTCCTCACTCTGGTCTGGTTAACCCTCTACTCCCTCACACATCAGGGATTTAGCCGCATTCTTCCCCCACACTCCGCCCTACCTATGGCCCTGGGTCACCGCCCCTGAATAACTGGCCTGTCTCGTGTTTCTGAGATGGTGAACAGCTGCAGAAAACCTCGGGAACTAGAGAACGGACTGCAGGTACAGGAGGCACATTACACACTCACTCACACACACACACACACACACACACACACACACACACACACACACACACACACCCTTTGTCCCAGGGTCAAAATGTCTAATACCAGAGGGCAGGAATTTAAGGTTAGAGGGGTAGGTTCAAAGGAGAGGTGCAGGCAAGTTTTCACTAGGTGGTGGGCACCTGGAATGCAGAGCCAGCAATGGTGGTGGAGGCATACACAAAAGCTGTATTTAAGATACT
The DNA here is from genome assembly GCF_030028105.1 of Mobula birostris. Classification (NCBI taxonomy): domain Eukaryota; kingdom Metazoa; phylum Chordata; class Chondrichthyes; order Myliobatiformes; family Myliobatidae; genus Mobula; species Mobula birostris. The sequence continues at coordinate 135,357,630 of NC_092377.1, forward strand.
CTTAGATAGCAGACATCCCACCTCTCTCAGAAGTTCCGGGAGTCTCCCGCATATTGATAGTGGCTCCCTGACGCCCGGAAATTATATACAATATCCTGGAAATTGATTTTTTTGAGAGGGAGAGGGAGAGCGAGAGGTGGAGCAAGCATTCTCAATTATTGAATTGTCAGTAAACTGGACTGGTCAAAGAACACTGAGGCTGTCTACAAGAAGGGTCAGAGCCATCTCTATTTCCTGAGGAGACTGAGGTCCTTTAACATCTGCCCGACGATGCTGAGGATGTTCTACGAGTCTGTGGTGGCCAGTGCGATCATGTTTGCTGTTGTGTGCTGGGGCAGCAGGCTGAGGGTAACAGACACCAACAGAATCAACAAACTCATTTGTAAGGCCAGTGATGTTATGGGGATGGAACTGGACTCTCTGACGGTGGTGTCTGAAAAGAGGATGCTGTCCAAGTTGCATGCCATCTTGGTCAATGTCTCCCATCCACTACATAATGTACTGGGTGGGCACAGGAGTACATTCAGCCAGAGACTCATTCCACTGAGATACAGCACTGAGCATCATAGGAAGTCATTCCTGCCTGTGGCCATCAAACTTTACAACTCCTCCCTTGGAGGGTCAGACACCTGAGCCAATAGGCTGGTCCTGCACTTATTTCCTGGCATAATTTACATATTACTATTTAATTATTTATTGTTTTATTACTATTTAATTATTTATGGTGCAACTGTAACGAAAACCAATTTCCCTCGGGATCAATAAAGTATGACTATGACTATGACTATGACTATCATGATTGGTCTCTCTTCATTCTAAGTAGACCTATCAGTTTTCTCTGTGGGCGGGCTTTACAGTCGACCTCAAAAATAATGACAGTGTTGCTCGCTGCACTGTTTGACTTTTCTATTGCCCATGGTGAGTTAAGACTGTAAAAGACATGTTGAGGTGAGTTTAACAGGTGTCATTCGTTCATTAGCATAGCTAACGTTATTTAAACTAGCTGGCTGGCTGCTAAGGAGCTACTCTATTGATGTCCTGCGTGATGAGGCCAAACTCCCTGTAGACTTGCTTAAAGTTGTAATAGAATAAACATGATAATATAATATAGGTACATATTTTAATGTCACATTTTTTGCATATACCCAACTTGGTTTACAGATTAGACAAAATCACTAAACTAAGTATCCTTGGAGGACAACCGGGGAAACGGGGGGGGGGGGGATATAGGGTTGTGGGGGACTGGGGTGATACCTCCCTGAAGTGAGCTTTTGCAGGGTGGAAAGTCTGAGATAGACACATGGACGTCAGAGAATGGTGGGGTCTAGACATTGTGCAGACAGAAGGAATTAATTGAATTACTGGTTTAATTGCCGAGCTGAGGGGCCTGTTCTTGTGTCCGTGATCAGAACCCACCCGATGAAACATTTCAGACCTCCTCGGCAGTGACCCTGTTCCTGCTGTCAGCTCTTCTCCTTGCCCAGCCTGAATGAGAAGTTGAAAGGACCATCTGCCAGCATTTTATATTCACTCAGGGGGTGTTGGCTGCGCCAGCATTTTGTTGTCTGTCCCTGGTTGCCCTGGAGAAGGTGGGGTGGAGCTACTGCTGTCCAGGATTGTGGCCCAGTGACAGAGATATACTTCAGAAGTAAAGGGAGTCAGCAGTCAATCCAGGGTTCCCCTGCAGCCATTTCCCTCAGCAACAAGTATACCCGTTTGGATATCGCTGGTGGTGATGACTGATCAGGGCACAGCTGCAGCAGCCAGGCTGGTGCCAGGACTTCTGAGGATCGGCAGTAAAAGTGTAAAGTCAGGCAGAGCGATCGTGATAGGAGACTCGATAGTGAGAGGAACAGACAGGAGATTACGTGGCCCTGAAAGAGACAACAGGACGGTGTGTTGCCTCCCAAGTGTTAGGGTCCAGGAAGTCTCAGAGCGGCTGCTGCAGGATTCTCAAGAGGGAGGGTGAGCAGCCAGACGACATGGTGTACATCGGCGTCAATGACATAGATAGAAAGGGAGGAGAGGTCCTAGATAGTTAGGGAAGAGGCTGGAGAGCAGGACCCCAAGGTAGTAATCTCTGGATTACTCCCAATACCACGTGCTAGTCAGGGCAGGAATAGGATGATTGCACAGATGAATGAGTGGCTGAGGAATTGGTGCAGGGGGCACGGTTTCAGAATTCTGGATCATTGAGATCTTCTCCTGAGGAAGGAATGACCTGTACAAAATGGATGGGTTAAACCTGTACTTGAGAGGGATCATCATCCTTGCAAGCAGGTTTGTCAGAGTTTTTGGGGAGGGTTTAAACTAATTTGATGGGGGGGAGGGAATGGGAATCAGAGTGATAGGGCTGAGGATGGGGCAGTTGGTGAACAAGTCAATGCATTGTGTAGTGAGACTGTGAGGAAGGATGGGCAGATGATAGGGCAATATTGCAGTCAGTGGGATGAGTTGAAGTGTAACTTGGGGAAAAATTGAAAAGGTTGATGAATTCAGGACTGAAGATGTTATATTTGAATGAACACAGTATATGGAATAAGATAGATTATCTTGAGGCACAGTTAGAGATTGGCAGGTATGACATTATGGGCATCAGAGTTGTGGCTGAAAGATTATATTGGGGAGCTCAACCTCCAAGGACGCACATCGTATCGAAAAGATAGGCAGGTTGGCAGAGGGGATGGGGTGGCTCTGTTGGTTAAAAAATGAAATCAAATCCTGAAGAAGAGATGACATAGGATCAGAAGATGTAGAATTTTAGTGTGTAGAGTTAACAAACTGCAAGGGAAAAGACCCTTTTGCAGGCCTCCGAACAGTAGACAGGATGTGGGATATAAATTACAACGGGAAATAGAAAAGGCATGTAATAAGGGCAATGTTACAATAGTCATGGGGGATTTCAATATGCGGTTATATTAGGAAAATCATGTTGGTGCTGGATCCCAAGAGAGGGAATTTGTAGAATGCCTACAAGATAGCTTGTGGTTGAGCCCACCAGGGGAAAGGCAATTCTGGATTGGGTGTTGTGCAATGAACCAGATTTGATTAGGGAGTTTAAGGTAAAGGAGCCCTTTTAGAAGACAGTGATCATAATATGATAGAACACACCTTGTGGTTTGAGAGAGAGAAGATAAAGTCAGATGTATCAGTATTACAGTGAAATAAAGGGAATTACAGAGGCATGAGAGAGGAGCTGGCCAAAGTTGGTTGGAAGGGGTCACTAGCAGGGATGACAGCATAACAGCAACAGTTGGAGTTTCTGGGGAATTCAGAAGGTGCAGGAAAGATGAGAAAGCTTTCTAAAGGGAGATGATGCAACATTGACTGACAAGGGAATAAAAGCAAAAAAGAGGGCATATAGTATAGCAAAAATTAGTGGGAAGTTAGTGAATTGGGAAGCTTTTCATAACCAACAGAAGGCAACTAGAAAAGCAATAAGAAGAGAAAAGATGAAATATGAAGGTAAGCTAGCTAATAATATAAAGGAAGGTACCAAATGTCTTTTTTTCCAGATATATAGAGTTAAAAGAGAGTGGATATCGGACCGCTGGAAAATGATGCTGGAGAGGTAGTAATGGGAGATTAATAAATGGCAGACAAGCTTAATAAGAACTTGCATCAGTATTCACTGTGGAAGACACTAGCAGTCTGCCAGAAACTCAAGAGTGTCAGGGGGCAGAAGTGAGTATAGTTGCTATTACTAAGGAGAAGGCGCTCGGAAAGATGAACGGTCTGAAGCTAGATAAGTCACCTAGGGCAGATGGAATACAGTGATGCTAGAAAGTTTGTGAACCCTGTAGAATTTTCTCCATGTCTGCATAAATACGACCTAAAATGTGATCAGCTCTTCATGTAGATAAAGAGAACCCAATTAAATAACACAAAAAATGTTATACTTGTTTATTTATTTATTGAGAAAATGATCCAATGTTACATGTATTAGTTGGAAAAAGCATGTGAATCTTTGCTTTCAGTAACTGGTGTGACTCATTGTGCAGCAATAACTTCTATCAAACATTTCCAGTAACTGTTGATCAGTCCTGAACATCAGCTTGGAGGAATTTTAGGCCATTCCTCCTTATAAAATTGCTTCAACTTTGGGATGTTGGGGGGCTTCCTTGCATAACTGCTTGCTTCAGGTCATTCCACAACATTTCTATAGGAATAAGGTAACAGGACTTTGACTCGGCCATCCCATAACATTAATTTTCTTCTTTTTGATCCATTCTGTTGATTTACTCTTGTGCTTCAGATCATTGTCTTGTTGCATTATCCAACTTCTGTTAAGCTTCAGGTGACAGAGGACGACCCTGACATTCTCCTGTAAAATGTCTTGATAAAATTTTGAATTCATTGTCCCCTCAATGATTGCAAGCTGTCCAAGCTCTGAGGCATCAAAACAGTCCCAAACCATGCTTCACAATTGGGATGAGGTTTTGGTGTTGGTGTGCAGTGCCCCTTGTCCTCCCAACATAGCAATATGCATTTCTACCAAAAAGTTCAACTTTTGCCTCATCTGTCCACAGAACATTGTCCCAGAAGCGTTGTGGAACGTCCAGGTGGTCTTTTGGAAACTTGAGATGTGCAGCAATATTTTGTTTTGGAGAGCAGAGGTTTCCTCTGTGGTGTCCTTCCATGAACACCATTCTTGTTTAGTGTTTTTCTTATAGCGGATGCATGAACAGAGCCTTTAGCAAGTTCTAGGGACTTCTGCCCGTCTCCTGCTCTTACCCTTGGATTCTTTTTCACCTCCTTCACACCAAGTTGTGCTCTTAGTGTGATTAATGCAGAATGCCCATTCCTAGGGCGAATAGCAACAGTACTGAGTTTCCTCCATTTGTAGGCACTTTCTCTTACTGTGGACTGATGAACACTCAGGACTTTAGAAGTGTTTTGTAGCCTTTTTCATCTTCATGCATCTCTACAATTCTTCTTCTAAGGACTTCTGAAAGTTATTTTGATCAAGGCATGATGCACATAAACAGATCTTTCTTGAGAAGAGCAGGCTCTGTCAGTAACCTGACTTTGTGTGTCTTTTTTTATAGGGCAGGGCACCTCTACGACCCACACCTCCAATCTCTTCTCATTGATTGGAACACCTGACTCCAAATAGCTTCTGTAGAAGGCATTACCCCAGGGGTTCACATACTTTTTCCAACAAATATATGTAACGTTGGATCATTTTTCTCAATAAATAAATGAGCAAGTTATAACTTTTTTGTGTTATTTATTTAATTGGGTTCTCTTTATCCAGCTTTAGGACTTACGTGAAGATCTAATCACATTTTAGGTCAATTTATGCAGAAATAAGGAAAATTCTACATGGTTTACAATCTTTCTAGCACCAGTTATACCACAGGATTCTGAAGAAGGTAGCTGAAGAGATTATGGAGGCATTAGTAATGAATCACTAGATTGCATAATGGTTCTGGAGGACAGGAAAATTGCAGATGTCACTGCACTCTTTAAAAAGGGAGGGAGTCAGAAGAAAGGAAATTAGACCTCACTGCCTGGGAAAATATTGAAGTCCATTATTAAGTATGAGGTTTTGGGGCATGCAGAGGCACATAATGAAGACCAAAGTCAGTATGGTTTCCTGAAGGAGTAATCTTGCGTGACAAATCTGTTGAAATTCTTTGAGGAAATAACAAGCAGGATAGACAAGAGAGAGACAATGGAGGTTGTTAACTTGGTTTTTCAGAAGGTTCTGCACATGAAGCTGCTTAACAAGATAAGAGCCCATGGTATTACAGGAAAGATACCAGCATGGATGACTGACTGACTGACTGGTAGGAGGCAAAGAGTGAGAATAAAGGGGACATATTCTGGTTGGCTGCTGGTGACTAGTGCTGTTTCACTAGGGTCAGTATTCAGACCAGCTCTTTTCATATTATATTTCAATGATCTGGATGACGACATAGATGGCCTTGTGGCCAAGTTTGTGGACGATACGAAGATAGGTGGAGGGGTAGGTGTGTTGAGGAAGCACAGAGTCCGCAGAAGGACTTAGATAGATTAGAAGAACGGGCGAAGAAGTGACAGATGGAATATAGTGTAGGGGAGTGTATGGTCATGCACTTCAGTAGAAGGAATAAAGGCTTAGACTATTTTCTAAATGGGGAGAACATTCAAAATCAAAGGTACGAAGGGACTTAGAAGTCCTTGTGCAGAATTCTCTAGAGGTTAACTTGCAGGTTGAATCAGGCAAATACAATGTTGGCATTCATTTCGAGAGGACTAGAATATAAAAGCAAACATGTAATACTGAGGATTGACAAGGCATTGGTCAGCCCACACTTGGAGTATTGTGAGAAGTTTTGGGCCCCTTATCTAAGAAAAGATGTGCTGGCATTGGTCAGAGTCCAGAAGAGGTTCACAAGAATGAACCTAGGAACGAAAGGGTTAACTATGAGTAGTGTTTGATGGCTTTGGAGATTGTTGGAGATTAGAAGAATGGGGGTGGGGGGGGCGATCTCAAGAATATTAAAAAGCCTAGAAAGAGTGGATGTGAAGAGGATGTTTCCTATAGTGGGTGAGTCTAGGACCAGAGGGCACAGCCTCAGAATAGAGACACCTCAATTTTGAATAGAGAATAGAGATTGAATTATTTTAGCCAGAGGGTGGAGAACCTGTGAAATTCATTGCCCCAGACGGCCGTGGAGGCCTAACCATTGAGTATATTTAAAACGGAGATTGCTAGGTGCTTGATTAGTCAGGGTGCCAAAGGTTATGGGGTGAAGGCAGGAGAATGGGGTTGAAAGGGGTAATATGGAGCAGAATCAATGGGCGAATGGCCTAATTCTGTTCCTATGTGTTATGGTCTTGTATTTCCAGTCAGGATGCTGTGTAGCTCAGAAGTCAACTTCCGTGGGGTGATGTCCGCACGTTTCTCCTGAGTTGTGGACGGCGGACATGGTTACTAACTGCAGGGGTCCCAGCCTGACCTATTCTTGTTGCCACACTTGTGCACGTGGCAGCTCCAGTTCCAGGCAACAGTACTGCCGAACGCCAGGGGATTCTCTCTTGTTGGACACTGGCATTGCCTGGCATTTGTGCAGTGCCAGGGTTACCTGTCACATGCCAGGCCAGGCCTGGATACTGCCCAGAACTTGCTGCATTTGTCCAATACTTTTTTTTCATAAACGGTGCTGAAGGTTGTGCAGTGATCAGTAAACATCCCCACTCCTGACCTGCAGTGGAATGATGAAACAGTTGAACATGGCTCATACGAACATAAGAAATAGGAGCAGGAGTCGGCCATCTGGCCCGTCGAGCCTGCTCCACCATTCAATAAAATCATGGCTGATCTGACCATGGACTCATCTCCACCTACCTGTCTTTTCCCTGTAACCCTTAATTCCCCCGCTATGCAAAAATCTATCCAACCTTGTGTGAGATATATTTACTGAGGCAGCCTCCACTGCTTCATTGGGCAGAGAATTCCACAGATTCACCACTCTCTGGGAAAAGCAGTTCCTCCTCATCTCCATCCCAAATCTACTCCCCCCACAAATCTTGAGACTATGTCCCCTAGTTCTAGTCTCACCTACCAGTGGAAACAACTTTCCTGCCTCTATCTTATCTATCCTTTTCATAATTTTATATGTTTCTATAAAGTCTCCTCTCATTCTTCTGAATTCCAGCAAGTACAGTCCCAGGCGACTCGATCTCTCCTCACAGTCTAACCCCCTCATCTCTGGAATCAACCTGGTGAACCTCTTCTGCACCGCCTCCAAAGCCAGTATATCCTTCCTCAAGTATGGAGACCAGAACTGCACACAGTACTCCAGGTGCGGCCTCACCAGTACCCTGTACAGTTGCAGCATGACCTCCCTGCTCTTAAATTCAATCCCTCTAGCAATGACGGTTAACATTCCGTTGGCCAGGGACACTGCGTCGGCATCACTAATACATCTCCCATTCTGCGAGATATAACTCCAACCAGCAGAGTGTTCTCTCCCCCACCCACCTCCCGGTAAGTCAGGGTTCCGTGATGCCAGGCTTCATCAAGTACAGTCTTGGTGTCTACTTCATCCCCGGAGGTTAGCACTTGATCCATAGTAATCCCAGGCTGTAAAGTCAGGAGCTGAGTTTAACCCACCCACCTCTTTGCTGATGATGTGGAACAGGCTGACAGGTTGGGTTGGATCTAGCCTGCTTCTTATGGACAAGACAAACCTGAGAACTGCCAGTGTTCTCCACCCCTCTGACTCTCAATACAGGAGCCCCTCAGGGCTGTGTACTAAGTCCCCTCCTTTACTCCTTGTATACCCATGACTGTGTCACCACCCACAGCTCTAATCTGCTAATTAAATTTGCCGATGACACAACATTGAACAATAACGAGGTGGCCTACAGGGAAGAAGTCATCTCTCTGACACAGTGGTGTCAAGAAAACGACCTCTCCCTCAATGTCGCAAAAACAAGGAGGAATGGAGACAGGCTAAACCCTATGGACATCAATGGATCTGGGGTTGAGAGGGTGAACAGCTTAAAGTTCCTCGGCATCCACATGACTGAGAACCTCATGTGGTCTGCGCACAAGCTGTGTGGTGAAAAAGGTACAACAGCGCCTCTTTCACCTCAGACTGTTGAAGAAGTTTGGTATGGGCCCCCAGATCCTAAGAACTTTCTACAGGGGCACAATTGAGAGCATCCTGACTGGCTGCATCACTGCCGGGTATGGAGACTGTACTTCCCTAAATCACAGGACTCTGCAGGGAGTGGTACGGACAGCCCAGCGCATCTGTAGTTGTGAACTTCCCGTGATTCAGGACATTTACAAAGACAGGTGTGTAAAAAGGGCCCGAAGGATCATTGGGGACCCGAGTCACCCCAACCACAAACTGTTCCAGCTGCTACCATCCGGGAGGCAGTACCGCAGCATAAAAGCCAGGACCAACAGGCTCTGGGACAGCTTCTTCCACCAGGACATCAGACTGATTAACTCACGCTGATTTGAGTGTATTCTGTTACATTGACTGTTTGATTTATTATAAATTATTATACATTACTGTGATTGCACATTGTACATTTAGGTGGAGACGTAATGTAAAGATTTTTACTCCTCACGTCTGTGAAGGATGTAAGAAATAAAGTCAATGAAGAAAAGTCAATTCATAAAATTGCAGGGGTCAGTGAAAGTTTGGCCACGTGTGGGGCACAAGTGTTCAGTGTCACGGCTGGAGCACTGCCAGAGCCCAGCACCTCTGCTATAGCCCCTGCCTCTGCCTTCCAGGAGTGAATGGAATTGGCTGAAGACCAGCACCTATCCTGTTGGAGGCCAATGTGGATCACCTCCTCTGGAAGCAGATCCTCACAAGTGTTTCTGTTTTCGATGGGCCGGGCTCCCCCGTCGCTGAGAACACGGGTACAGTATCTGCTGCAAGCTGTTTCACTGCCCACCACCAGTCACAGCTGGACGTGGTAGAGCTGCAGAGCTCAGGACCCAGTGACCAACCCTGGGCTGTTTCACGTTGCCCGGCGTGGAGGTGGTCTAGTTCTGTACCTTCACTCTGCACTGTCACTCGACAAGAGAGGTCCCGGCTCTGCTGGTGGTGACGGTGAGGGGGGGCGGCCACAAGGATGACAGATCATGTACAGCCCTGTCTATACTTCTCACTGCCTTGGCGAAGCAGGGCATCCACTGCCGACATCCTCTCTTGCATCGGGCTGAAGATACAACAGCCCGAAATCAGCACGTCCACCAAAGGTTGCTTCTACCCCACTGACGTAGGACTATCGAATGATTCCCCAGTACTATAAGACAGACTCTTGCCTCTCAATCCACCTCATTAGTATGACAGCACGAGTCCTCCTACTGAGGGATGGTCAAGTCCCCACCCAGGTAACTGTCTGAGTGCTACCACCTTCAGGTGCTACGCAGAGTGGTGTCCATTCACAAGCCGAGAGGGGCGGTGGTTTCACCAGGCCCCAGGGGATTTCACGGGATCTGGGCACAACCCTGAGGAGCCCAAGGCCCCTTCGGCAGGGACGTACCATCAACACTGCCTTGTAGGCAGTTCCCTGACGCACCAACACTGAACGGGCAGCAGCTTCGGAGGAAGATCTGCAGCCCACGAGGATAGGAGGGGAGGGGAGGGAGGGGAATGACCTGGGGGAAGGGAGATCCCTGGAGGGGAGTGGGAGAGGGGGGGGGAGGCAGGAGGAGGGGAGGGGGTTTCCTGGGGGGAGGATGGGAAGGACGTAGGAATCCCTGGAGCTGGCAGAGATGGGTTGCAGAAGGACTTAGACAGATTAGGAGAATGGGCGAAGAAGTGACAGATGAAATACAGTGTCAGGAAGTGTACGGTCACACATCTTGGTAGAAGAAACAAAATCATAGACTATTTTACAAACAGGTAGAAAAATTCAAAACTCCGAAGTAAAAAGGGCATTGGGAGTCGTTGTGCAGGATTCCCTGAAGGTTAACTTGCAGGTTGAGTTAGTGGTAAGGAAGGCAAATTCAATGTTGGCATTTGGTTTGAGGGGACTAGAATATAAAAGCAAGGATGTAATGTTGAGGCTTTATAAAGAACTGGTGAGACCTCACTTGGAGTATTGTGAGCAATTTTCAGCCCCTTATCTAAGAAGGAATGTCCCGATATCGGAGAGAGTGCAGAGGAAAGATTATGAAAGGTTATCATATGAGGCTCTGGGCCTGTACTCGCTGGAATTTAGAAGAATGGGGAGGGAATCTCATTGAAACCTATCGAGTATTGAAAGGCCTAGATAGAGTGGATGTGGAGATGATGTTTCCTATAGTGGGAGAGTCTGGGACCAGAGGACACAGCCTCAGAATAGAGGGACGTCCATTTAGAACGGAGATGAGGAGGAATTTCTTTAGCCAGAGGATGATGAATCTATAGAATTCGTTGCCACTGGCGCTGTGAGGGCAAGCCATTGGGTGTATTTAAGGCGGAGGTTGATAGGTTCTTGATTAGTCAGGGCGTGAAAGGGTACGGGTAGCTGGCAAGAGAATGGGACTGAGAGGGGGAATAGATCAGCCAGGATGAAATGGGAGTGCAGACTCGATGGGCCGAATGTCCTAATTCAACTGCTATTTCTTATTGACGTAATGAAAGCACGCCCACACCTACAGTTTCACTGAAACTCTGACCCCCACATTGCTGAAACCCTGCTCATACCATCACAGAAACCCCATTTACACTATTGCTGAAACCCCATTCACATATTCACTCAAAGCTCTACCCACACTGTTACTAAAACCCTCCCACAATGTCACTGAAACCCGTCCCACATTGTCAATAAAACCCCTCCCACACTGTCACTGAGACCCCTCCCACACTGTCAATGAAACCCCTCCCACAATGTCAATGAAACTCCTCCCACACTGTCAATGAAACCCCTCCCACAATGTCACTGAGACCCCTCCCACACTGTCAATGAAACCCCTCCCACACTGTCAATGAAACCCCTCCCACAATGTAACTGAAACCCCTCCCACACTGTCAATGAGACCCCTTCCACACTGTCACTGAGACCCCTCCCACAATGTAACTGAAACCCATCCCACAATGTCACTGAAACCCCGCCCACACTGCCACTGAAACTCCGCCCACACTGTCACTGAAACCCCACCCACACTGCCACTGAAACCCCGCTCACACTGCCACTGAAACCCTCCCACACACACTCATAATTTACTAAATTCCCATCCACACCGTTACTGAACACCATCTGCACTGCTTCTGAACACTATCTGCATTGATACTGAACTCCATTCACATTGATACTGACCCCATCCGCACTGTTACTGAACTCTATTTGCACTGTTACTGAACCCTATTCACACAGATAGTGAACCCCATCTGCACTCTTACTGCATCCTATCCACAGTGATACTGAATCCCATCCCCACTGATACTGAACCCTATCCGCACTGTCACTCAAACCTATCCGCACTGATACTGAATGCCAACCACATTGTTATTGACCCCAATCCGCACAGACACTGAACCCCATCCGCTCTGATACCAAACCCTATCCACGCCGATAGTGAACCACATCCACACTGATGCTGAACCCCATACACACTGTTACTAAACCCCATCTGCACTGATACTGAACCACATCTGCACTGTTACTGAAATCTATTGGCGTTGATACTGAAGAGCTTCCACACTGATACAGAACCCCAACCACACTGTTACTGAACCCCATCCACACAGACACTGAAGCCCATCCACATTGTTACTGAACACCATCTGTACTGATACTGAACCCCATCCGCACTGTTACTGAACTCCATCCACAGTGTTACTAAACTCCATTCGCACTGATACTGAACCCTACCTGCACTGTTACTCAAACCTATCCGCACTGATAGCATACACCACCTACACTATTACACTATTACTGGTTAGGGAGCATTGCTGGTTAGGGAGGAGATTTAAGCAATAGAAAGGAAGGACATTAGCCTGGAGGATGTGGAATTGATATGGGTAGAGCTGCGTAACACTAAGGGGCAGAAACGCTGGTGGGAGTTGTGTACTAACAGTACACCTAACAGTAGTAGTGAGGTTGGGGATGGCATTAAACAGGAAATTAGAAATGTGTGCAATAAAGGAACAGCAGTTATAATGGGTGACTTCAATCTACATGTAGATTGGGTGAACCAAATTGGTAAAGGTGCTGAGGAAGAGGATTTCTTGGAATGTATGCGGGATGGTTTTCTGAACCAACATGTCGAGGAACCAACTAGAGAGCAGGCCATTGTAGACTGGGTATTGAGCAATGAGGAAGGGTTAATTAGCAATCTTATCGTGTGAGGCCCCTTGGGTAAGAGTGACCATAATATGGTGGAATTCTTCATTAAGATGGAGAGTGACATAGTTAATTCAGAAACAAAGGTTCTGAACTTAAAGAAGGGTAACTTTGAAGGTATGAGACGTGAATTAGCTAAGATAGACTGGCAAATGATACTTAAAGGGTTGATGGTGGATATGCAATGGCAAGCATTTAAAGATCGCATGGATGAACTACAACATTTGTTCATCCCAGTTTGGCAAAAGAATAAACCAGGGAAGGTAGTGCACCCGTGGCTGACAAGGGAAATTAGGGATAGTATCAGTTCCAAAGAAGAAACCTACAAATTAGCCAGAAAAAGCGGCACACCTGAGGACTGGGAGAAATTCAGAGTCCAGCAGAGGAGAACAAAGGGCTTAACTGGGAAAGGGAAAAAAGATTATGAGAGAAAGGCGGCAGGAAACATAAAAACTGACTGTAAAAGCTTTTATAGATATGTGAAAAGAAAGAGATTGGTTAAGACGAATGTAAGTCCCTTACAGTCAGAAACAGGTGAATTAATCATGGGGAACAAGGACATGGCAGACCAATTGAATAACTACGTTGGTTCTGTCTTCACTAAGGAGGACATAAATAATCTTCCGGAAATAGTAGGGGACCGAGGGTCTAGTGAGATGGAGGAACTGAGGGAAATACTTGTTAGTAGGGTGTTAGGTAAATTGAAGGGATTAAAGGCAGATAAATCCCCAGGGCCAGATGGTCTGCATCCTAGAGTGCTTAAGGAAGTAGCCCAAGAAATAGTGGATGCATTAGTGATAATTTTTCAAAACTCTTTAGATTCTGGATTTGTTCAGAGAGTGGTGGATATATGGAATGCTCTGCCCCAGAAGGCTGTGGAGGCCAAGTCTCTGGATGCTTTCAAGAAAGAGATGGATAGAGTTCTTCAAGATAGTGGAATCAAGGGTTATGGGGATAAGGCAGGAAATGGATACTGATAGTGGATGATCAGCCATGATCACAGTGAATGGCGGTGCTGGCTCGAGTGGTCGAATGGCCTACTCCTGCACCTACTGTCTATTGTCTATTGTTCCCGAGGATTGGAGGGTGACTAATGTAACCCCGCTTTTTAAAAAAGGAGGGAGAGAGAAACGGGGGAATTATAGACCGGTTAGCCTAACGTCGGTGGTGGGGAAAACGCTAGAGTCAGTTATCAAAGATGTGATAACAGCACATTTGGAAAGCGGTGAAATCATCGGACAAAGTCAGCATGGATTTGTGAAAGGGAAATCATGTTTGATGAATCTCATAGAATTTTTTGAGGATGTAACTAGTAGAGTGGATAGGGGAGAACCAGTGGATGTGGTATATTTGGATTTTCAAAAGGCTTTTGACAAGGTCCCACACAGGAGATTAGTGTGCAAACTTAAAGCACACGGTATTGGGGGTGTGGTATTGATGTGGATGGAGAATTGGTTGGCAGACAGGAAGCAAAAGAGTGGGAATAAACAGGACCTTTTCAGAATGGCAGGCAGTGACTAGTGGGGTACCGCAAGGCTCAGTGCTGGGTCCCCAGTTGTTTACAATATATATTAATGACTTAGACGAGGGAATTAAATGCAGCATCTCCAAGCTTGCGGATGACACGAAGCTGGCCAGCAGTGTTAGCTGTGAGGAGGATGCTAAGAGGATGCAGGGTGACTTGGATAGGTTAGGTGGGTGGGCAAATTCATGGCAGATGCAATTTAATGTGGATAAATGTGAGGTTATCCACTTTGGTAGCAAGAACAGGAAAACAGATTATTATCTGAATGGTGGCCGATTAGGAAAAGGGGAGGTGCAACGAGACCTGGATGTCATTGTACACCAGTCATTGAAAGTGGGCATGCAGGTACAGCAGGTGGTGAAAAAGGCGAATGGTATGCTGGCATTCATAGCGAGAGGATTCGAGTACAGGAGCAGGGAGGTACTACTGCAGTTGTACAAGGCCTTGGTGAGACCACACCTGGAGTATTATGTGCAGTTTTGGTCCCCTAATCTGAGGAAAGACATTCTTGCCATAGAGGGAGTACAAAGAAGGTTCACCAGATTGATTCCTGGAATGGCAGGACTTTCATATGATGAAAGACTGGATCAACTAGGCTTATACTCGCTGGAATTTAGAAGATTGAGGGGGGGATTTTATTGAAACCTATAAAACTCTAAAGGGAATGGACAGGCTAGATGCAGGAAGATTGTTCCCGATGTTGGGGAAGTCCAGGATGAGGGGTCACAGTTTAAGGATAAAGGGGAAGCCCTTTAGGACCGAGATGAGGAAAAACTTCTTCACACAGAGAGTGGTGAATCTGTGGAATTCTCTGCCACAGGAAACAATTGAAGCCAGTTCATTGGCTATATTTAAGAGGGAGTTAGATATGGCCCTTGTGGCTAAAGGGATCAGGGGGTATGGAGAGAAGGCAGGTATAGGGTTCTGAGTTGGATGATCAGCCATGATTATACTGAATGGCGGTGCAGGCTTGAAGGGCCAAATGGCCTACTCCTGCACCTATTTTCTATGTTTCTATGAACCCTATACGCACAGACACTGAAACCCATCCACACTGTTTCTGAACTCTATCCACACTGTTACTGAACCCCTTCTGCACTTATACTGAGCCCTGTCCCCACTGATACTGCATCCTCCCCACGTTGATACTGAACCTCCTCTGCTGTTACTATACCCAATCTGCACTGATACTGAAATCTATCTGCACTGTTACTGAACCCTATCCACAACGATAACCCCATTTGCACTCTTCCAGAACCCCTTCAGCACTGATACTGAACCCCGTCCGCACTGATACTGAACCCCATCAGCACTGTTACAGAACCCTATCCCCACTGTTACTGAACCGCAACCACACTGATATTGCATCCTATCCGCATGGGTACTGAAATCTATCTGCACTGTTACTGACCCTATCCAAACAGTTACTTAAACTCATCCGCACTATTACTGAACCATATCTGAACTGTTACTGAACCCTATCCGCACTTTTGCTGAACCCCATTTGCACCATTACTGAACCCTATCCACAATAATACTAAATGCTATCCACACTGATACTGAACCCCATCAGCATTGATACTAAACCCCATCTGCAATGTTATTCAACCTATCCACACTGTTACTGAACCCCATCCGCACAGATACTGAACCCATCCACACTGTTACTGAACCCCATCCGCACAGATACTGAACCCATCCACACTGTTACTGAACCCCATCCGCACAGATACTATACCTTTCCTGCACTGCTACTGAACCACATCCGTGCCGTTGCTGAACCCTATCCACAATAATACTGAACCCTATCTGCACTGTGACAGAACACTATTCGCGCTGTTACTGAAACCCATCCATACTGTAACTGAAACGCCGCCCACATTGTTACTCTCTGTCCCAACCTGTACTGTCCATCCCGACCTCGCTGCCTGCTCTCCCACAGGGACCATCGCTGTCTCATCTCCCACGCGGATCCTCACTGGTCTGCACCTACGCATGCCCTCACTGCCTGCTCTCCCACACGGACCATAGCTCACTGCTCCACGTGGATGCTCACTGTCTGCTCCCACACGGGCCCTCACTGCCTGCACCCACGCAGACCCTCGCTGTCTGCTCCCACGCGGACCCTCGCTGTCTGCTCCCACGCGGACCCTCGCTGCCTGCACCCACGCGGACCCTCGCTGCCTGCTCTCCCACACGGACCCTCGCTGTCTGCACCTACACAGACCCTCGCTGTCTGCTCCCACGCGGACCCTCGCTGTCTGCTCCCACACGGACCCTCGCTGTCTGCACCTACACAGACCCTCGCTGTCTGCTCCCACGCGGGCCCTCGCTGCCTGCACCCACGCGGGCCCTCGTTGCCTGCACCCACGCGGACCCTCGCTGTCTGCTCTCCCACGCGGACCCTCGCTGTCTGCTCCCACGCGGGCCCTCTCTGTCTGCTCCCACGCGGGCCCTCGCTGTCTGCTCCCACGCGGACCATGCTGATGTGGAAATGTGCTGGTGCTTGGCCCTGACCGGTGATCAGGAATGCCCAGTGTACTCTGGGAGGGAGGGGTGTGTTAGGATTTCAGTTTTCCAGTATTTGTTGCATTTTGTTCCTTGAATGGGCAGGTAGGTGGAGATGAGTCCATGGTCAGATCAGCCATGATCTTATTGAATGGCAGGGCAGGCTCGACGGGCCAGATGGCCGACTCCTGCTCCTATTTCTTACGTTCTTCTCCTACCACCCCTTTACTGCTCGCTTGTCTTTTAAAGTGCTCCTTCAGACTTGCACTTCCAGTTGAACATTTGGCCCCATGGCTTAACAAATGGCTCAGAACAGGACACGTGCTGCCGTCTGACCTCTCGAGTTGCTCCGGATTTCAGCATCTGCAGCCTCCTGGGTTTCCGAGCTGCTCTGAACTGTGTAATGAACTCTCGATTTGCTAATCTAGCTGTAAAGTAGTGCTGGAGAAATATTGTTATTTCATTGTCTTTCAAGATAACCCACAGCTCTGAGGCTCTCTCAGCATTACACCGGGTGTGCTGACTGCAGTGACTAATGGAGGGTCTCGGCCTCATTGCTACAGATTGTGGGGGGTGGGGGGAGAGGCCCATACCATGGGGGTTTGGGTCTCTGGGTCACTAAAAGCAATTGATTCCTCTCCAGTTCCAGCTCTGGGCGTTTCAGAGATCATTATCAGTCTGTTCATTCCTCAAAGCCCTGCTCAGATCTTCAATAAACAGACTGCACCATTCTCTGGGGAGTGGGAGATGCACAACATTTCCGACCACTGAACCATTATGTACTGTCCGAGATGGAGATCGTTTTGGACGTGACACCCAGCTGTGAGGGAGGGGGAGTTAGGAGGAGCCGAAGGGATGCAGGATGGGGAAGGGAGGCTAAGTGAGAGGGGAAGAAGAGAGGAGAGGGAGGGGAAGAAACAAAAGAAAGGGAGAGGGAGAGAAAGAGGAAAGGGAGGGGGAAGAGGATGAATAGAGTTAAACACAGCTTCTTCCCCTTCAGACACACACAGACACACACACAGTGAAAGACACACACACAGTGACGCACACACAGAGTGACAGACACCCACACACAGTGTCAGATACACACCGTGACAGACACACACAGTGTCAGACACACAGTCTCTCTCACACGCACACACACAGTGACACGCACACACACACACAGTGACAGACACACACACACACACACACACACACACAGAGCGACAGACACACTCACACACACAGTCTTACACACACACACACACACTCACACAGTGACAGACAGTCACACACACACGCACACACAGTGACAGACACACACACAGTCTCTCACATGCACACACAGTGACAGTGACATTCACACAGTGACAGGCACACTCACACTGATATGATGGTGCTGGCAACAGTTCGGTTGGCTGACTAGTAACTGTGAAGCCTGGGATGATAATCCTGCGACCATTAAAATCTCATCACCAAATTCAGATTGTTTATCTGGAATTTTAGCATCCAATAATCTGTACAGATGACCAGGAAGCTAGAGGAACCCCCCCAAATAACCCATCTCTTTTACTGGGGGAAGGAATCAGTCATCATTATCTGTTAACTCTAGTGACTCCAAAACCCCACTGTGATTGACTCATAAACTCCCTGTGAAATGACTTTGCAAGCCTCTCACTTTCCAGGGGCAATTAGGCCTGGGTAATTAGCCAGATCGTATAAAGGAAATTCAAACTGAAACCATTAAGTAACCCTAAGGCTCCTGCCCACCCCCACACACTCAGGGACCAAACTCAAGGCCAACTGCCGTGGCCCCACAACGTACATCCCGGGTAACTCATAGAGCCCCGACACCGACACCTCGTCCGACCTGCGATCTCATCGCGTCCCGTCCCCCCGACCCCTCTCAGCGACTGACCACACTCCCGGCTATTAAAGGAGATCACTGGGTAGATCCCTGTGCTGCGAGGCGCAGTGCCCGTGTGGTTTGCAGTTTTGAACAACGATGGACAGGGACAGAAATGAATCTTTGGGAAAGGTTGGCGCTGCGAGTCTGTGTCCCGCTCTGAGAGGCTAGCCGTCTCCAGTCCGAAACATTGCCCATCTCTCTCTCTCTCCAACCCCACCCCCGCAGACGCTGCCCGACCAGCGGAGTGTTTCTGCCTTTCCGAGGCGCACACACTTCTTCCTAATTCTCCAGAACACCGGCAGCCTCCAGAATAACCAAATAGTCGGTAACATGTTCCTGCAACCCAAACACACGCTATTCCGAGCGCTGTTCATTACCGTCCGCAAGATTAGTTTCGTCAACTGCTCTGACGAAAGAAACTTGGGGGTGTGTGTGTGTGGGTGGGGGGTAGTAAATATTTTATTCCACAGTGTCCGAATTTTCCACAGTTTGCGTTACTCCCGACTCGCTAAAACGGGACAAAGTGATGATACTCTCTGTGGTTGGGGCTGCGGGAAAGAAAAATGCCAGCTACAATGACTGAAATCTCATTTAAAAAGTTTTAGCAAAGTTTGCATCCTGCCGAAAACACTGTAAACATTGTGCGGCGACTTAAAGGGCGAGGTGGCAGCGAAAAAGCATCTCTTACCTTTGTCCAGGTTCATTGTGGGCGATCGGATGTTACCGGCGCAAGCAGCCTCCCATCGCTGCCACCGATCTCTTTGTCTCGGCGCCGAGCCGCTCGACGGACTGCCCCTCCGCTCAGATACAATCCCGGTCTTCTGTCTCCAGCAGTTACAGCGGTTATTAAAGGAAACAAGGATTCGGCCACGGTCCAACTCCCAACAGAGCACCATCTACCGCCCTGGGAGGCTGTCAGTGGTCCCGGTTCTAGCCAGGGGCAGGAGCGTAGCGTTCGTCCAGGCTGCACCGTCTCTCTCGCCGAGAATGCAAGCGGCACATTCTCACGGGGGAAAAAAACAAACTCGCGGTGGCTTTCCCAAAGACAGTGAGATTCAAAGATGAGAAGGGAACACGCAGGACGGGTAACACACGTGGAGCGATATCAACAGAATGATTGATATGTCTTAGCTAACGGAATAAGGATTCGCAGAACTAAAGCAACTAAGGCAGATGCCCCAAACCTGAGATAAAAACAAGAATGCTAGAAACTCAGTGGGTTGGGCAGCATTTCTCCCGCAGAAGCTGCCCGACCTGCTGAGTATTTCCAGCACTTTCTGTTTCTCTCAAAAGAAGTTCGTCGTTGTCGTTAGGTTGCATCTGGAATTTCCAGTTGGGGATGATTTCCCTCCACGCCACTCTGACATATTGGGAAATCATGTACTCGGCGGGTCACAGCAGTTGTTTGCCTTTGCCTCCTGCCGGGTGAGTTTAAAGAGATCACCACCTCTTGCAGTGGATGACCAGGATGTCTAAGTGCCTTGTCGTGCTCTTAGCGCCCCATAACGTTTGCTGGCCTGCTTTCTTGACCTTTGGACTATTAATTGGTCTCCACTCAGTCTGCCATGGCCAAACTTCACACACTGGGATAGGCAGATCCCTTACCTCACCGAGGGTCGAAGACCCGTCAGCTACCCTCACCTGGTTTGGCCCGTCTGCCGAGATGGTTTACCGGGGTGTGGCCGCTGCATGTGCTACAGCTACGTGGAGCCACAGGTGAGAGCTGAGCGCCAGGTGGGAACCAAAGGTGGATGAGTTGTCCTGAAAAGGGCACGGCAGGCCCCCCCCCCCACCAGAGGTGCTACCCCTCCCTGGACACCCCATACACCCCCAAAAGAAGTTAGGACATCATTAAAACTGTCTGCGGGCAGATTGGATGATCAATCTGTCCAGGTTTGAATCATGGTCCCAGCTCCTACTCAGAGCAGAGCACCATTACCCTTGTGGCTGACCCACCCTGTCAAATAACTGGCCAGGACAATGAGTAAACTAAACACCAAACATCTGAGGATCTGACCTGGTCCCAACATATCAACGTAGTTATAAAGAAGGCAAGACAGCGGCTATACTTTAATAGGCGTTTGAAGCGATTTGACATGTCAACAAATACACTCAAAAACTTCTATACTTGTACTGTGGAGAGCATTCTGACAGGCTGCATCACTGTCTGGTGTGGAGGGGCTACTGCACAGGACTGAAAGAAGCTGCAGAGGGTTGTAAATCTAGTCAGCTCCATCTTGGGCACTAGCCTACAAAGTACCCAGGACATCTTCAGGGAGCAGTGTCTCAGAAAGGCAGTGTCCATTACTAAGGACCTCCAGCACCCAGGGCATGCCCTTTTCTCACTGTTACCATCAGGTAGGAGGTACAGAAGACTGAAGACACACACTCAGCGATTCAGGAACAGCTTCTTCCCCTCTGCCATCCGATTCCTAAATGGACATTGAACCCATGAACACTACCTCACTTTTTTAATATACAGTATTTCTGTTTTTGCACATATTTTAATAATCTAGTCAACATATGTAATTGATTTACTTGTTTACTTATTATTATGTTTTTTTTTCTCTCTCTTTACTTGATTATGTATTGCATTGAACTGCTGCTGCTAAGTTAACAAATCGCACGTCACCTGCTGGTATTAATAAACCTGATTCTGATTCTGATATTGTACACCACCAGAGCCTCCCAAATCCTCAGCCTTCGCTGCCAAGGAGGCACCTGGAGACTTCACCACCAACACTCTATGATGACTTGGAAATATATCACCACTGGGTCTAAATCTTGGTAGCCCTCACCCTTGGCACTGCCCAGGCTCAGTCCAGATGTGGTCGGGCTCTGTGAACTACAGTGAGACATTTGAGCCACACGTTAGGTTATCCCAGAGGTTCAGGCACATGGTGATGTGGGACGAGCTGGTTCATTGGCTGGGTGATAGAATGTTGGGAAGATTTTGACAGGAACGGGCCATTCAGCCCAACCTAGTTTGCCAAATTCTGACCCACAAAGAAGGAGGAGGCTCGCGGGATAGAAACAGAAACTGCTGGCAATACCACAGGCGGCCTCTGCAGGAAGAGAAATTGCACTAATATTCCAGGTGGGAGATTGGATGCTCGTACCACAGTGATCGGTCGGTGCTGGGACCTCCGCTGTTTGTGACATATATCAGTGACTGGAAGGGAATGTAGGAGTGCTGATCTGTCAGATTGCAGAAAGCACGGCTCTGCGAAGTCATAAAGAGACTGACATTGTTGTTCACTGGAGCATCAAAACCCAGGTTGCCTCTCTCCCAATGGCTCTGTAACAATCCCAACAGAATCTCAACTCGCCTTGACCACTGCCTTCTTGCTCCTCATGACCTCATGGAAGTAGACTCTCTGAGACATTATGCATTTAACCCTCTCACTGTAGGTGCATAAGGAGTTAATTATCACTGCTAACTGCAACGTAACTTAGCAATGCTTGGGAATAAGGTCATTTCTATTAAATAAACATGCCTAGGGTAAATATGATTCGGGTAAACACAATCATAAAAGTTTGAATGAACCTTCTAAGGGAAAACAAAAGCAATTACTTGTATGAACACTGACACACCTATGTAAACTTACCGTCCGCCAGGAAGCATTAACTTAACTCACGCCAGTATAAACTTAGATTGAAAATGTATTGGCAAAATATTCTAAATAGAATTTAGAATATAAATAAAGAAGCAGCCCATTTTATATGGGCTTTATACGCATGCACACACACACACACGTATATATACCCATAACATGCACATAATCGTTGGAGCTCATTGTTGCATAATCAATCCAGTTTGCTTCACTTCATTTACTCACAGTACTGAAACGGCTTTGCCTGAAAGCCCAGTCCAACTGAAACATAAATAATCAAACCCCATTCAAGGAAAGAGGTGTCGAGCTTTCTCCAATGCCATGTGCTAGCCAGCTAACTAAAGGTAATCTGCACATTCTCCGTGATACCATTGTCTGCACGAGGATTTTCCGACAGCAGTTATCTGTCCTTCCAGATGGGTTCTGTGTGCCTTTCACCATGTTCTTCTGCTTGTGTTCGTAGTCTGTTTCAATTCGCCTTCTTCAATCCCAGGCTCTCCTTAAAAAAAAGGCTCCCTGTTCTTTTTCCCATGCTCTCTCTAGAGTGCTTCCAGGAAAAATCCTATTGACTAATCCTACAGACAGAGGTCATGGTACATATTGGTACAAACGACATACATAGGAAAAGGGAGGAGGTCCTGAAAACAGACTACAGAGAGTTAGAAAAGAAACTGAGAAGCAGGACTTTATAGGTAGCAATCTTGGGATTGCTGCCTGTGCCACGTGACAGAGAGTATAGGAATAGACTGAGGTGGAGGATAAATGTGTAGGTAAGGGATTGGAGCAGGGGGCAAGGATTCAGATTTCTGGATCATTGGGACCTCTTTTGGGGCAGTTGTGACATGCACAAAAAGGACAGGTTGCACTTGAATCTGAGGGGGACCAATATCCTGGCAGGGAAGTTTGCTAAGGCTAATGGGGAGAGTTTAAACTAGAATTGGGAACCAAACTGAAGAGACGGAAGAAGGGGTGGTTGGCTCACAAATAGAGAAAGCTTGGAGACAGTGCAAGAGGGAGGATAGGCAGATGATAGAGAAGGGACGCACTCAGACCAGTGGTTGGAAATGTGTCAATTTTAATGCAAGGAGTATCATGAACAAAGCCGATGAGCTTAGAGTGTGGATCAGTACTTGGAGCTATGATGTTGTGGCCATTACAGAGACTTGGATGTTTCAGGGGCAGGACTGGATACTTAGAGTACCAGGCTTTAGATGGTTCAGAAAGGACAGGGAGGGAGGCATAAAGAGGTGGGGGCGTGGCACTGCTGATCAGAGATAGTGTCATGGCTGCAGAAAAGGAGGAAGTCATGGAGGAATTGTCTATTGAGTCTCTGTGGGTGGAAGTTAAAAACAGGAAGGGTTCAATAACTCTACTGGGTGTTTTTTATAGACCACCCAATAGTAACAGGGACATCAAGGAGTAGATAGAGAGACAGATTCTGGAACGGTGCAGTAATAACAGGGTTGTCGTGATGGGGGATTTTAATTTTCCCCAATATTGATTGGCATGTCCCTAGAGCAAAGGGTTTAGATGGGGTGGAATTTGTTAGGTGTGTACAGGAAGGTTTCCTGACACAGTACTTAGACAAGCCTACAAGAGGAGAGGCTGTGCTCGGTCTGGTATTGGGAAATGAACCTGGTCAGGTGTCAGGTCTCTCAGTGCGAGTGCATTTTGGAGATAGTGATCACAGTTCTATCTCCTTTACCATTGCATTGGAGAGGGATAGGAACAGACAAGTTAGAAAAGTGTTTAATTGGAGTAAGGGGAAGTATGAAGCTATCAGGCAGGAACTTGGAAGCATAAATTAGGAGATGTTTTCAGGGAAATGTACAGCAGAAATGTGGCAAATGTTCAGTGGATACTTGTGTGGTGTTCTGCATAGGTACATTCCAATGAGACAGGGAAAGGATGGTAGGGTACAGGAACCATGGCGTACAAAGGCAGTTGAAAATCTAGTCAAGAAGAAAAGAAAAGCTTACAAAAGGTTCAAAAAACTAGGTAATGATAGCGATCTAGAAAATTATGAGGCTAGCATGAAGTAGTTTAAGAATGAAATTAGGAGATCCAGAAGGGGACATGAGAAGGCCTTGGCCAGCAGGATTAAGGAAAACCCCAAGGCATTTTACAAGTACATGAAGAGCAAGAGGATAAGACATGTGAGAATAGGACCAATCAAGTGTGACAGTGGAAAAGTGTGTATGGGACCAGAGAAGATAGTAGAGGTACTTAATGAATACTTTGCTTCAGTATTCACTATGGAAAAGGACCTTGGCGATTGTAGGGATGACTAACAGCGGACTGAAAAGCTTGAATACATAGATATTAAGAAAGAGGATGTGCTGGAACTTTTGGAAAGCACCAAGTTGAATAAGTCACTGGAACCAGACAAGATATACCGCAGGCTACTGTGGGAAGCGAAGGAGGAGATTGTTGAGCCTCTGGCGATGATCTTTGTATCATCAATGGGGACGGGAGAGGTTCTGAAGGATTGGAGGTTTGCGGATGTTGTTCCTTTATTCAAGAAGGGAGTAGAGATAGCCCAGGAAATTATAGACCAGTGAGTCTTACTTCAGTGGTTAGTAAGTTGATGGAGAAGATCCTGAGAGGCAGGATTTATGAACATTTGGAGAAGTATAATATGATTAGGAATAGTCTGCATGGCTTTGTCAAAGGCAGGTTATGCCTTACGAACCTGATTGAATTCTTTAAGGTTGTAACAAAACACATTGATGAAGGTAGGGCAGTGGATGTAGTGCATACGGATTTCAGTAAGGCATTTAATAAGGTTCCCCATGCGAGGCTCATTCAGAAAGTAATGAGGCATGGGATCCAAGAAGACCTTGCTTTGTGGATACGGAACTGGCTCACCCACAGAAGTCAAAGGGTGGTTGTGGATGTTTCGTATTCTGTATGGAGGACGGTGACCAGTGGTGTGCCTCAGGGATCTATTTTGGGAAGCCTCCTCTTTGTGATTTTTATAAATGACCTGGATGAGGAAGTAGAAGAGTGGGTTAGTAAGTTTGCTGACAACACAAAAGTTGGGGGTGTTTTGGATAGTCTGGAGGGTTGTTAGAGATTACAGTGCAACATCAATAGGTTGCAGAACTGGGCTGAGAAGTTGCAGTTGGAGCTCAACTCAGGTAAGTATAAAGTGGTTCAATTTGGTAGGTCAAATCTGAAGACAGAATATTACTGGTAAGACTCTTGGCAGTGTAGAGGATCAGCGAGATCTTGGGGTCCATGTCCATAGGACACTCAAAGCTCCCGCACAGGTTGACAGTGTTGTTAAGAAGGCATATGTCAAGTTGGCATTCATCCACCATGGGATTGAGTTCAAGAGCCGTGAGGTAAGACCTTAGTTAGACCCCATGTGGAGTACTGTGTTCAGTTCTGGCCACCTCATTACAGGATGTGGATGCTACAGAGAGAGTGTGCAAGGGGATTTACAAGGATGTTGCCTGGATTGGAGAGCATGTCTTATGAGAATAGGTTGAGCGAACTTGGCTTTTTCTCCTTGGAGTGACGGAGGATGAGAGTTGACCTGATAGAGGTGTATAAGATGATAAGAGGCATTGATTGTGTGTCTAGCCAGAGGCTTTTCCCCAGGGCTGAGATGGCTAACACGAGGGTACATAGTTTTAAGATGCTTGGAAGTAGATACAAGGGGTCAGAGGTAAGTTTTCCACACAGAGAGTGGTGGGTGTGTGGAATGCACTGCCAGCGATGGTGGTGGAGGTGGATACAATAGGGTCTTTTAAGAGACTCTTAGATAGGTACATGGAGCTTAGAAAAATAGAGGGCTATGCGGTAGGGATATTCTAGGCAGCCTCTAGAGTAGGTTACATGGTCGGCACAACATTGTGGTCTACAGATTTCTATGTTTAAAGGATAACAGGTGTAGGGAACCTTGGTGTTCTAGAGATATTGAGGCCCTGATTAAGAGAAAAAAAAGGAAGAACATAGAAAGTTTAGGCAAGTAGGAACAAATGAGGTGCTTATGGAGTATAAGAAATTCGGGAGAACACTTAAGAAAGAAATCAGGAGAGCTAAAAGAAAGCATAAGACTGCCCTAGCAGATGAGATGAAGGAGAATCCTAAGGGTTCTACAGATATGTTAAGAGCATAAGGATTGCAAAGGACAAAATTGGTCTTCTGGAAGATCAGAATGCTAATCCATGTGTGGAGCCAAAAGAGATGGGGGAGATCTTAAATTATTTTTTTGCATCTGTATTTACTCAGGAGATGGACACTGGGTCTATAGAAGTGAGGCAAAGTGGCATCAACTTCATGGACCCTGTAGAGATTACAGAGGAGGAGGTGTTTTAAACGAGAGGCAAATAAGGGTGGATAAAAACCCAGGGCCTGACAAGGTGTTCCCTCGGACCCTGCAGGAATTGCCAGGCCCTAGCAGAGATATTTAAATCATCCTCAGGGAAAGGTGAGGTAACAGAGGATTGGAAAATAGCCAATGTTGTTCCACTGTTTAAGAAAGGTTCTGAAAATAAACCAGGAAATTATAGGCTGGCGAGGCCTGATGTCAGTAGTGGGAAAGTTATTGGAAGGTATTCTAAGCGACCAGATATGTGTGTTTTGATAGACATGGACTGATTGAGGATAGTCAGCTTGGACTCGTGCATGGATGGTCATGTTTCACCAATCTTATAGAGTTTTTCAAGGAAGTTACCAGGAAAGTGGATGAAGGCAAGGCAGTGGATGTTGTCTACATGGAATGCCTTTGCATGGGAAGTTGGTCAAGAAGGTTCAGTCGCTTGGCATTCAAGATGTGGTAGTAAATTGGATTAGACATTAGCTTTGTGGGAGAAGCCAGAGTGGTTGTAGATGGTTGCCTCTCTGACTGGAGGCCTGTGGCTAGTGGAGTGCCGCAGGGATCAGTGCTGGGTGCTTTGTTTTTTTTGTCATCTAAATCAGTGATCTGGATAACAATGTGGTTAACTGAATCAGCAAATTTGTGGATGACATCAAGATTGGGGGAGTAGCGGACAGTGAGGAAGACTATCATGGCTTGCAGCACGATCTAGATCAGCTGGAGAAAATGGGCTGGAAAGTAGCAGATGAAATTTGACGCAGGCAAGTGTGAGGTGTTGCACTTTGGTAGGAGCACCCGGGTAGGAGACTGGTAGAACAAAGCGAGCTGGGTATACAGGTTCATAATTCATCGAGAGTGGCATCACTGGTTGATAGGATCGTAAAGAAAGCTTTTGGCACATTGGCCTTCATAAATCAAAATATTGAGTACAGAAGATGAGATGTCATGTTGAAGTTGTATAAGACATTGGTAAGGCCTAATGGCCTAATCTGGTGTATTGTGTGCAGTTTTGGTCAGCTACATCCAGGAAAGATGTAAATAAGGTTGAAAGAGTACAGAGAAAATTTACAAGGATGTTGCCGAATCTATAGGACCTGAGTTATAAGGACAGATTGAATAGGTTAGGAATTTATTCCTTGAAATGTAGAAGATTTAGGGGAGATTTGATAGAGATATACAAAATTATGAGGGGTATAGATGGGGTAAATGCAAGCAGACTTTTCCCACTGAGGTTGGGTGGGACTACAACCAGAGGCCATGGGGTAAGGGTGAAAGGTGAGAAATTTAAGGGGAACACAGGGGAAAACTTCACTCCGAGAGTCCCGAGAGTGTGGAATGAGCTGCCAGCACAAGTGGTGCATGCAAGCTTGATTTCAACATTTAAGAGAAGCTTGGATAGGTACATGGATGGTGAGGGTACAGAGGGCTATGGTCCCGGTGCAGGCCGATGGGAGTAGGCAGTTTAAATGGTCCAGCATGGACTAGATGGGCCAAAAGGCCCGTTTCTGTGCTGTACTTCTCTATGACTATTGAACTTGATCTGAATACCCAACCTGCATTAAAACATGAGGCTGCATTGTGTTTAGTTTTGGTCACCCCATTATAGGAAGGATATGGAGGCTTCGGAAAGGATGCAGAAGTGGTCGGCCAGAATGCTACCTGGATTAGAGGGCATGTGCTATGAAGAGTGATTGGCCAAACTTGGGTTATTTTCTCTGGAGCGGGAGAGGCTGAGGAGAGGTTTTGTGGATGTTGAGTAGCATAGATA